>NC_092116.1:1164218-1429298 GCF_045679555.1 Salvelinus alpinus
GAAAATCACTTCAAATATAACTCTTACAAGAACTTTGTGAACTCAAATAAGATTTTTAATACAAATTGTATCACAATCTGGAATGTCCGCGGAACACACCCCGCGGCACACACACCGCGGAACACCCACCGCGGAACCCCCCTCTCCCAGAGCCTTAGCTCCTATATTTATACACACATAGCACTATGTCCATCCCTTATGCAAATGAAGTCTCCCTTCTCAAGTCATTCGCCACCACTATCCTCTAGTTCAAGCTTCCCGCTTGTTCACGCCCAATAACGCCCACATCTGCTCTCAGCTAGACTACAATGGTGGCCGGACCCTCCATCCTAGTGTGTCAGCATAATGTGTCAATGTACTCTTTGTTTTGTTTGCCTTTATTGGAATCAGCAGATTCTGTCTTATAAACCTCTGTTTAGAAGCAGCTGACTATGGATCCCTCTATCTTTAGTGTGTCAGCATAATGTGTCAATGTACTCTTTGTTCAGTTTGCCTTTATTGGAATCAGCAGATTCTGTACTATACGCCTTCTTTTTAGAAGGAGCTGACTATGGGTCCTTTTTATCATTAGTGTGTCAGATCAGCAGACCATGTGTCTCCCCCTTTCATTAATGTGTCCAACTGTCTTAGGCATATTTCTCTAGTATGTGTCTTATTGGAATTGTCAGACTATATGTCTCTTCTACCATTAGCATCCAGTTGCCTTATGTTACTACTACAATCCCCCCTCTGGGGCTATTTAGCCACATAAATGATACAAATAAGACTTTGGGATAGTAAAAGAAAATACCTATGATAAACAAAAAAATACAAAAAATAAAAACAAAGTGAAGCATATAAACCAACTAGACCAAACATCTCCAATGTGAAATAGGAGTAAAAGATCTAATCAGAAACATAAAAAACAAAAACTAACTAGACCAAACATCTCCAATTGTCATAAGAGTAATAGATCAAATTTGGTATAAAAAATATAAGGATAAAATATTACATATTTGATGAAGCATGAGATATATCTAATTCTGTTGCTTTTTCAATGTTCTTATCTTGAGGTAGATCATTAGAGTTTATCAGAAAGTTTCAAATATCAGTAAAAACTCTCCTGACTGATGTCTCAGATTGCTTTGTTGGCACGGTGGTCTGCTTGGTAAGGGCAGTCGATGTCATCTAGTGGTAGCTACTGTGGTCGTCACATCAGCCGCCACCCTTGTTGTTGTCACAGGTTCTTCCTGTTCAGGTGCAGGGGTAGGTCTTCACCTTCCACTGGTTCAATCTTGTTCATGATGAGCACCTACTCGTCTTTTTCTTTGATTCATGTCAGGTCACATCCTTTCGGGTCCCAAACGACTTCTCCCTTTGTTTGGTGATCTGTCCATCCACTGAGTGCAATCTCCGATAAGGGTTTGATCCTTATGATTGAGATAGACTACAGTTCTCCTGCTTCTGTTATACATTGAGGTGGAACATAGATTCTAACCTTGTCAGTCTTTTTGGATTGTTCGGCTGATTCCATTCTTCTCTTCCTGCTCCCACCATACATCTTGATTGTGCATTAGTCTGTTGTTTCTATACTAGCATTCACTGTTGCTTCTGTTATGTCAATGTCATTATTATTTTGTTGTTCTAACATCAATTGTCTGTAAAGGAGACCATTCAAAAGTTTAAAAGTCAATTGTGGGGAAATCCCCATTTTCTTCAGCTTGCAGGACTTTTCCTCCTCTTTCTTCACCTGAGGCTCCCTCCTCAGGCCGGACTTAACTTCCATCTGGAAGGTTTCAATTTTTTTTAGGGAAAAGATGTTCTCATTCTGTGCCATGTGAGGCCTCTCCTCCTCTTCTGGGTGCATTAGTCGGTGCACTTGTCGTATTTTGGCTTTCACTTGATTTGCTGTTTTCTTGGCTCCTCCCTGGCGTCTCAATCGTTTCCGCTGCTCCTGCTCCCTCCAGGCTCCCTCCTGGTGAATCAGCATCCTCTGTGTCCTCATCTATATGTGGTTGTATCCTTCTCTCTGTTGGGACTCAGCTGCAGTGGTTCAGATGGTACCACGTCTGGCTTCCTTTCACTTGGACGGCCGTTCTTGTTGCTTTGGCCACCTCCTAGGGTCCTTCTCTCCTCGGTTGATCCCACTTCCTCCGGAACACTTGAACGTGGACTAGATCTCCTGGTATCACTGGGAGAAGTCCTTCTGGTCCCCTTGGATCATCAGACGTAGAACCTCTCATCCTGGCTCAGGTTTCTGCCTTCTTTCTGTGAAGCATTCATACTTAGAGACTTATGGCCTCTGTTCTAAGATTGCACCATACATCCTCTTACTTCCATCACTCATCACACAACAAACAGACATTCCAGCTGAAGCTGGCGAACCCCTCTCCTTCTGGTTTCCTAAACATAAGACTTGGAAAACAACAGACAAGACATAACAGCATTGACAATGTTATGTGTTATGCATAAATATATTCATGCAAACTGAAATCTGAGACCATGACAATTCCCACTCTCTCTTTACCTGACTCTATGCCTCCAGGATACTTTTCTGCTGGACTCCACAAAAATAAAAGCCCTAAAAAGCTTCCTCATGCTTCCACCCAGTCTTCCCCTTTCGGCCACAGGTTCTGAGAGGTGTTCCCAAATCATGTCATTTTTACTTAGTTTCCCATCTACTCCATTTCAACTGATAATCATGTGCATAACCTACAATTAACATTCTCTCTTCTTGAATTAATTCAACACTGTATATGCTTTCATATCAATCCCTTTAACATGTTTGTTTAGAGTATAATATCCTATCATCCATTCTCTTTCACATGATGTATTAAAAATAAAACATGTAGCCTCCAAACTCAACCCAGTATGTCTATAGTGGAATCTAATCTCTCTCTCTTTCTCTCTCTGATTCCACATCCTCTGTCATGGTGTTTTCAAGCTCACCCATTATTCAGCTGGACCTTACTTCTCGTGAGACTTATGCACCCACCAAAGAGAGACATAAAGAACTTTACCACTGCAGTGTTGTAAGAAGTATACCACCAGCCTGGTGTATCTTGATGTACACTCAGTCTCCAGAATGCAGCCCAAGCCCTTCCATTTCTGGCTGTTTTTTCCTGAGGACATACACACTAACACATGGGTTATTTCCTGACAACATTAGCAAGATCACTAAATCTTAAGTTTTAATAATAGCCCTATGTAACCATTCTGCCTCAAATACCTGGCCTCCTACCACAGAAATATTCATAATGATAATCAAATGATGGTCCCTACAGCAACTGCTGTATAATACATTCTTAAAACATTCTCAAATCTTTTCTAATCAATTTAAAATAGATATCAGTCCCCCCTTAGGAACATATTCACAACCTTATGTTCCTCAAAACACAAATAAATTGACCAAACGAGAAAAAGAGAAAAAGAAATTACAATAATTGCACAGTTGCAATTTTACCACTATTTGTAATGTAATTAAACCTGGGGAAAACGTCCATCCTTTTCAATCTATGCCAATGTTATTGTTGGTCTCTTTCTTCTTCATTCATGGGTATCTTCGCACAACAGACTACCTATTTATTCAATTGAACATTACATTTTATCATCCCAATTCCAATGACATTATAAAACGAAAGAAACAAAAAACCTTTAATCTAAAATTCTGTAAGTTCTGTCAACCTCCTTGTCTCAGGATTAGTTTCCAGAGCTTCCCTAAGCCTATTAACGTTAAACAGTTCTATATCCAAATAACTAAACAGTTATATTTTTTATTTTATACATTTTCCAACCCAATATTCATGATAACAATCCTTAGTGTTTACTTTAACTCAAATTTGACCTTATCTATTCAATACACAACATCCCTTTAATAATTAACATTTATACTAAACACTTTAAATACCAGTACTATCTATTTTCCCAATAGCCCTTTTGTCTCAGTTTCTCTCATGAGTGGCCTGATAATATTATACAGTTTGAATAGAGTCTAGTGTCTTAAACATTTTATAAGTATATCCCACCTGTTCCAACAATTTCTAGCAAAAGGTGATCAGTCTTTTACAAGAAATTCCTAGGATTCAGGGCATTTTGAGACCATTAATATGTTTCTACTCCCCCTTTCTTTAGGAGCAACTTAAATACATTTTTCAAAAACATGTTCATCCTTTTGCATACCCAATTTGAAACTGAATTGGAAAAAACCCTTCCAATAAACCTACTAATGTATATTCATTCCCAGTACATGGTGCACTTAGTAGTAAATCATAAGCCAATAATCGCAAAGGGACTGGACTCACTCATCCAGAACTCCATGTTTTAGCCTTATCCAGATATTTTTTATTTTTAAAGCGGCTGACTTTAATTAACTGCTTTCTACAGTAATGCAGTCTCCAATGACATTGTTGACCAGAGAAGATTAAAAAACCCTTTTTTTCCCTTATTCTTTCTGGAAAAGAAAGTGTACATATTGTTAATATTCACAACGTTACCTTTTAGTCAGCAAACCAATAATTTTACTTATCCATAGATTTTATTCTAAAGTGTCTTTAACAGTTCCAGAGAATTGTGGTATAGAATGTCTAACAATTAAAATTCCATCGTTATTTTACTAGATGTCAAACGTGATCCAATACTTCTTCTTGACCACATATAAACTGTAATCTCTATGAAACACTCATTGTTCGCTCAGAGACTATACACCGACAAGTAAAAAATTCCATTCTCACTAACCTCAAACCAATTAGTTGTTTGTTATTTTGACAAGGAAATAAACTCTTGTATAGCGGCATTTCCTACTACCGCACTAAGTTCTAATGTACACTACCCGATATACCTATATCCAGAACAGAGAGCTATTTTCTTATTGGTTCTTAGATCTTGTCAATAGTTCTGCCAATCACCCGCACGTCTGCGAGGACTAGAGGAACCACACACACAACCTCATCGCAATGTATTTTCTGATGATAGAATGTTGACATCAGAACGCCTACAAATCGAGCTTCACATTTTGGTCCCATGCGACTATTTATTTATTTATTTTTCCTAAATACTCCCATGTATTTCTACACCTTTTATTTACTATTTTTCCGAGTTAGAGCCAATCTCCTTTCCAATTAATAATTCATTTGTCACATCACTTAATTTCTTTTATCGAAGCCTACTCTATACAGTACATACATTATTTCTGAATACTACAGCATCAACTCTACTCTGTCACAGGAGAGCTGCGCGCTCCCTCTCCTGGACGTTCTGCCTACATACACACACAACTCGTCTTTCCTTCCTAATCTTCTATTTTTACACAGATCTACTCATTTCTTACAACATTATCATTCATCCTTTTATGTTTCATCCGTTCATTCAATCCCTTTGTTTTTACCTCAAAACAACTCAGTCTTTCTTTATTGACTTAATTCACTTCCTTCTACATAAGCCTAGACTTCTACAATATGACGAGACTACTGTCTAATCGGATCAGCTTGTCTTCATATCCTATTCAACCCCCAATACTTATCTTTTCTTCTATTCTTAGAGTAGTATTGTGGCGTGACCTACTGAATTACCAAACCCTGGTAGCTAGACAGAGCGGTTTTTTATTCGCAGGATTTCTTTTGCATTTGAACGCCGCACAATCGGGCCAACGTTTTTCCTGCACCTACTACTTCACCCATACAATCCTCCTTTCAGAGCGGAAACTATGAATATTTATTTAACTACTGATTTATGTTTTGACCGTATAAGTTACTTTTGCAGTTGAACGCCGCACAATCGGGCCAACGTTTTCCTACAACCTACCGATTTATGCTTTGACCGTATAAGTTACTTTTGCAGTTGAACGCCGCACAATCGGGCTAACGTTTTCCTACAACCTACTGTTTTATACTTTGACTGTATAAGCTACTTTTGCAGTTGAACGCCGCACAATCGGGCTAACGTTTTCCTACAACCTACTGTTTTATGCTTTGACTGTATAAGCTACTTTTTCAGTTGAACGCCGCACAATCGGGCTAACGTTTTCCTACAACCTACTGTTTTATGCTTTGACTGTATAAGCTACTTTTGCAGTTGAACGCCGCACAATCGGGCTAACGTTTTCCTACAACCTACTGTTTTATGCTTTGACTGTATAAACTACTTGTTGTAGCCCTGCGCCTGAGCCCAGCCGCTCAACTAGAGAGTACAAACAGTTGCGCCGATCAGCCCACACAAGGCTGCTCAAAATGAATGGTCCGACGAGAGGGGCAGTCCGAATCACACACACCCGACACGAGTCGCCCGCTCAGGTTGACTGAGGTGTGTTTACGCACATCCCAAAACAGATCCTGATACGGTCGAACCCGGCCAAGCAGAATCAGACGGAACAACTCCCCCAATCAAACCAGACACATGAACCTGTCTCGAGCAGTCCAACCAGAACAAATGCCCGCTCCCCCCAGCCAAACACCCGACACAATCAAAGTTCACAGTTCCAGTTCACTCAATCTCTAGACATGCGCATTCATACAAAACCCAAACTCACACATGCATGCACATTTATTTGAATTCAAAAGTTCTTTCGTTTTTATCGTTTTTAGGAAATTTGAGAGAGAGACCTACATGACATTCCTCCCGCTGAGACAGGACTCTGAAGCAATCTACACAAACATTTCAACTATTGTAAGAACTTGCTTACCGTATATAGTTGGGTGGCCACCTCTGTTTGTCTAGATTGTCCAAAGAACCCATCATCAGCCAAGAACGTCCCAGTCCCTATCAGCTCCTGGCAAGTTCGCCAATTATGTCGTAGAAAATCACTTCAAATATAACTCTTACAAGAACTTTGTGAACTCAAATAAGATTTTTAATACAAATTGTATCACAATCTGGAATGTCCGCGGAACACACCCCGCGGCACACACACCGCGGAACACCCACCGCGGAACCCCCCTCTCCCAGAGCCTTAGCTCCTATATTTATACACACATAGCACTATGTCCATCCCTTATGCAAATGAAGTCTCCCTTCTCAAGTCATTCGCCACCACTATCCTCTAGTTCAAGCTTCCCGCTTGTTCACGCCCAATAACGCCCACATCTGCTCTCAGCTAGACTACAATGGTGGCCGGACCCTCCATCCTAGTGTGTCAGCATAATGTGTCAATGTACTCTTTGTTTTGTTTGCCTTTATTGGAATCAGCAGATTCTGTCTTATAAACCTCTGTTTAGAAGCAGCTGACTATGGATCCCTCTATCTTTAGTGTGTCAGCATAATGTGTCAATGTACTCTTTGTTCAGTTTGCCTTTATTGGAATCAGCAGATTCTGTACTTTACGCCTTCTTTTTAGAAGGAGCTGACTATGGGTCCTTTTTATCATTAGTGTGTCAGATCAGCAGACCATGTGTCTCCCCCTTTCATTAATGTGTCCAATTGTCTTAGGCATATTTCTCTAGTATGTGTCTTATTGGAATTGTCAGACTATATGTCTCTTCTACCATTAGCATCCAGTTGCCTTATGTTACTACTACATTTATACCTGAAAAATGCACATTTTCCAAAAAAAAACTATGCTATACCATAAATATGTTATCAGACTGTCATCTTATGAAGTTGTTTCTTGGTTAGTGGCTATATATATTTTTATTTAGTCGAATTAGTGATAGCTACTGACGCAGGAAAACTGTTGGGAGTAAGAAAATCGTGTCCTTTGCTAACGTGGTTAGCTAATAGATTTACATATTGTGTCTTCCCTGTAAAACATTTAAAAAATCTGAAATGGTGGCTTTATTCACAAGACCTGTATCTTTCATCTGGTGTCTTGGACTTGTGATTTAATGATATTTAGATGCTACAAGTTACTTGTGACGCTATGCTAGCTATGCTACTCAGTGGGGGGGTGGTGGGGGGTGCTCCCGGATCAGGGTTGGTGACTCGTGAGAAGTTAACATCGACCAGTCTCAGAATTCTCACTTCCTGTTTGGATTTTTTCTCAGGTTTTTGCCTGCTATATGAGTTCTGTTATACTCACAGACATCATTCAAACAGTTTTAGAAACTTCAGAGTGTTTTCTATCCAATAGTAATAATAATATGCATATATTAGCATCTGGGACAGAGTAGGAGGCAGTTCACTCTGGGCACGCTATTCATCCAAAAGTGAAAATGCTGCCCCCTATCTCCAAAAAGTGAAGCTTTATTTTCATGTATAACACTTGTATTTTCATGAATGTTAAATATTTATATTTCTGTAATTTGAATTTCGCGCTCTGCAATTTCCCCGGATGGTGTCACGGTGTGCCGCTAGCGGGACGTCTAGCCATAACAGACACATGATACCCAAATTCCATCAACATGTCTCCTTCACCAGTATGGGCCATAAAGTCTTAGACCACTGTTATTCTACCCACAAGCAAGCATAAAAGGCCCTCACTCGTCCGTCTTTTGGCAAATCAGATCATGACTCCGTACTCCTGCTTGCTGTTTACAAGCAGAAGCTCAAACAGGAAGTACCCGTGACTCGCTCTGTTAAGAAATGGACACTAGAATCAGAGATTATGCTAAAGGACTGCTTTGCTAGCGCCGAATATTTAGAGAAACTAACCACCGTCATCACCGGCTTCATTAGGAAATGCATCGACAACGTTGTCCCCACAGTGAAACTTCACTGTTTTCCCAATCAAAAGCCCTGTATTAACACCAAGGTTGGCACTAAACTAAAGGACAGGGCTACCCCACACAGGGCTATCGCAGACAACCCTGAGGCTACGGTTGAGGACTGGAACAAGTACAAAAAGTCCCGCTATGACCTCAGCATAGTCATCAAATGAGCAAAAGGACAATATAGGAATAAGGTAGAATCATATTGCACAGGCTCCGACGTCTGCCGCATGTGACAGGGGCTACAGTCCATTACTGATTACAAAGAAAGACCCAGCCAAGATCTGCCCAACCTCTCCTTGTCCCACTCTGTAATCCCCATGTTTTAAAATGACCACCATCATTCCTTTTCTCAAGAACTCTAAGGCTTCATGCCACAATGCCTGTAGCATTCACATCTGTATTCATGAAGTGCTTTGAGCGGCTCATTATGGCACACATCAACACCATCATCCCAGACACCCTAGATCAACTCCAATTTGCATACCGCCTCAAAAGATCCATAGACGACACAATTGTTGCTCTTAATTGTAATCAGAGGGCTGATATAAATACTATGCATGCCAGTCTCTCTTGGCTAAGAGTTGAGAGATTGACTGCATCACTTCTTCCTTTTATAAGGAACATTAATGTGTTGAAAATACCTCATTGTTTGCATAGTCAACTTACACACATCTCTGACACACACACTTACCCCACCAGACATGCCACCAGGGGTGGTCCCCAAATCCAGAACAAATTCAAGAAAACGTACAGTATTATATAGAGCCCTTATTTTATGGAACTTCCTTCCATCTCATATTGCTCAAATGAACAGCAAACCTGGTTTCAAAAAACAGATAAAGCAACACCTCGCGGCACAACGCCTCTCCCCTATTTGACCTAGATAGTTTGTGTGTATGCATTGATATGTAGGCTATGGGTACCTTTTTAAAAATGTATGTAGATCTGTCCTTGTCTAATGATGTTCTGTATTATGTCATTCTGTATTATGTTTCGTGTTTTGTGTGGACACCAGGAAGAGTAGCTGCTGCTTTTGCAACAGCTAATGGGTATCCTAATAAAATACCAAATACCAAATACACCACACTTCAACACCATAATCAAGTTTGCTGACAACACGATGGTGGTAGGCTTGATCACCGTCAAACGGTGATACAGCCTTCAGGGAGCAGGTCAATGACTTGGCAGTGTGGTGCCGGAACAACAACCTCTCCCTCAACGTCAGTAAGACCAAGGAGCTGATCGTGGAATACAGGAAACGGGGAGGCGAGGATGCCCCCATCCACATCGACGGGGCTGTAGTGGAGCTTCAAGTTCCTCTGTATCCAAATAATTAAGGACTTATTGTCCACAAACGCACAGTCGTGAAGAAGGCGCGGCAGCGACTCTTCCCCCTCAGGTTTGGCACGGGCCCTCAAATCCTCAAAAAGTTCTACAGCTGTACCTTTGAGAGCATCTTGATTGGCATGGTGCTACAGAGGGTGGTGCAGACAACCCAGTACATCACTGGGGCCAAGCTCCCTGCCATCATGACCTCTATATCAGGAGGTGAATCCAGGTGTAAGCTATGATTCCTTATTGATGTCACTTGTTAAATCCACTTCAATCAGTGTAGGTGAAGGGGAGGAGATAGTTTAATTAAGGATTGTTAAGCCTTGAGACAGTTGAGACATGGATTGCGTATGTGTGCAATTCATAGGTGGAAGTGCCTTTGAACAAGGTATGGTAGTATGTGCCAGGCGCACCGGTTTGAGTGTGTCAAGAACTGCAACGCTGCAGGGTTTTTTACACTCGACTGTTTCCTGTGTTTTTCAAGAATGGTGCACCACCCAAAGGACATCCAGCCAACTTGACACAACTGTGCGAAGCACTGGAGTCAACATGGGCCAGCATCCCTGTGGAACGCTTGTCACACCTTCTAGAGTCCATGCCCCGACGTATTGAGGCTGTTCTGAGGGCAAAAGGGGGTGGAACTCAATATTAGGAAGGTGTTGCAAATGTTCTGTACACTTAGTGTAGAAAAAAAATACCCTTTTCACACTACTGAGCCAAGCCTAGTCCGGTTGTACTACACGGGCCTAGTTACGCATCCACCTCATTTTCTGAAGGACTATTTGCAATTTACACCCGCACGCTCACACCAATCCACCCAACATGCCAAGTTATTGGTACCTGTCTGGTTTAGTGTGTCATTGGGTATATTAATAAACTCCATCACAACCAAACCATTAGTAGTGTCCTGTCACTTGCCAAATTATTGGTGCCTGTCTGGTTTAGTTATGCTACCTAAGGGGATTCAGTGCTCCTCGCCTTTTGATCAGTGGGTGGGATGTCTGTAGAGGGAGAGTAGTGAGGAGAAGGGTTGCTATGGAAACCCGCTAGAAGTAAAAAAATATATATATAATTTCTCTCTCTCCTTTTAGCAGAGGGCATCAAAAAGTCACCCATTAAAATGACAATGGTGGAAATCACAGCCATCGCGTACAGGACTCTGGATGGATATCCGGGTGGGCGCTGTGAAATGTCATTGGTGTCCCTGTCTCTGAATTTCACATAGACTCGGATATTATATACAAGGACAGTGATGAAAGTTGCTTCAGTGTACTATGATTTGTGTGTCTGTGAATGTGTTGTGGTCAACAAATATTTAGGAACTACAGTTAAGTTTTGGCATAAATCTATTATTTGTTGTGATTCTACCACAGTATCATCACAGTATAACCAAACAAATATAAAATAAATGTTTAGAGATGCAAATGTAATGCTTTTTAAAATACACAGCAGGAATGCCACATATCTGGTGCCCCTCCAGTCGTAACCATACAAGAGGCAAACGACATGGCTCTCTCCTCTTCTTCTCCCTGACAATCTCCCGCCATCTCCTCGTTCTTTTTTCTAGGTCACGTTGACATGCTGGACAGAGACAGCCTTGAGAACGTTGAAGGAGCCCAGCAAATGCCAGTACGTCATGAAGCTTCAGACTCCCTTGGCCTGTCAGCCGGCACTGAGTCAGAGGGGCATACACAATGAACTGTGACCCCAAGGGACAGAGGGATGGAGCCATGAAGCCATTGGTGGCAGACTTGTTCCGAGGCCACTCGGGCGCCAGTGTCCTCTGCCTTTTTGTCAGAACACATATTGCAATAATTGCTGTTGCTTATAATATGTTTTTGTCTTCTGTTCCCTGTTACCGTGTTTTTTTTGTGTGCTTTGTTTCCCCCGACTGTTACACTGTTAATTTCCATTGTGTATGGTTGAGTTTTGTGGATTGTTTTTGGATTCAGGATTGAAATAATCTTTTCATGTTAATTTGAATTCTTACGGTGTACGATTTGTCTTTGAAAATGATTTGATTTGTTTAGAAATGTTCATTGCACTTGGTGTGTTTTTGTTGATAGTTTTTACGATTGCAATACAATGTACTTTATGCAAATGATTGAGCTTCTCCGAGCAGTTCCTGTTCAAAGAATTATAGTTTCAGTAGTTTCCAACATGATATGATCGCATAAAGTGAAACTGTGATTGTTGTGAGAAATAAATTATTCTGATTTGTTATTCATAAAGTATAATTGTCTTCTGTAGCAACATTTCAAATTATGTGTTTTACATTGGATAAAAGTAGAGACTCAGTGATACAAAATTATATATCATACAATGCAGTTGAAAAAAGTGGAAAAGTAATTCTGCTTTTGAAATTTGATAAACTTGTAACCCATTTTTTTTAATAATGATCCTTGAATATTTTGGTAGACCTACTGTAGAGCTCTTCTTTGTCTACACCTTTTCAGCATTGTTCCACCCTCTTAAGCCTTCGCCCCACCCGTTTCTTTAAAACTTGTTAGGGCTAGAGTCCTTTTTTCAGAATTTCCGCTTGACTGACATGCCCAAAATAAACTGCCTGTTACTCAGGCCCAGAAGCCAGGATATGCATATAATTGGTACCATTGGATAGAAAACACTCTGAAGTTTGTGGAAATGTTAAAATAATGTAAGAGACTATAACACAATTGATATTGTAGGAGGAAACCCCAAAGAAAAACCAACCGAAAATAAAAACATTTTGAGATCCCATGCTCTTACAATGGAAAGCTATGGGTCCTATGCAATTCCTATGGCTTCCACTAGATGTCAACAGTGTTTGTTCAAGGTTTCAGGCTTGTTTCTTCCAAAACGAGGAAGAATTTTGGTACAGGGAGTCACAGTTGGAAATCAGTCTGTGGGCGCGCGCTTGCTAATTTTACTTTTCTATTGAACATACTTCTTTCTGTATGAAATATTACAGTTTAATTACATTTTAGGGTACCTGATGATTAAGTAGAAACATAGTTTGACTTGTTTTAACAAAGTTTAGCTGTAGCTTTTTGGATTCCTTTGCAAGTTGAACGAGTGGATTACTGAAATCGATGGCGCCAATATAAAGACGGATTTTATCTAACAAAACGACCATGCATGTTGTAGCTGGGACCCTTGGGATTGCAAACAGAGGAAGATTTTCAACAAGTAAGTCATTATTTAATCGCTATTTGTGATTTTATGAAGCCTGTGCTGGTTGAAAAATATGTTGATTTGGGGAGCCGTCCTCAAACAATTACATGGTATGCTTTTGCTGTAAAGCCGATTGTAAATCAGACAATGCAGTTAGATTAACTTCTACTTGGTCACCATCCCGGACTAGCATAGCCTAGCATAGCGCCACAAGTAAATACTAGCATATAAATATCATGAAATCACAAGTCCAAGACACCAAATGAAAGATACACATCTTGTGAATCCAGCCATCATTTCCGATTTTTAAAATGTTTTACAGCGAAAACACAATATGTATTTCTATTAGCTAACCACAATAGCAAAAGACTCAACCGCATATTTTCACAATTTTTTTACCGCATAGGTAGCTTTCACAAAACCGACCAAATAGAGATATAATTAGTCACTAACCAAGAAACAACTTCATCAGATGACAGTCTTATAACATGTTATACAATAAATCTATGTTTTGTTCGAAAATGTGCATATTTGAGGTATAAATCATAGTTTTACATTGCAGCTACCATAAAAAATATCACCAAAGCAGCCGGAATAATTACAGAGAGCAACGTGAAATACCTAAATACTCATCATAAAACATTTATGAAAAATACATGGTGTACAGCAACTGAAAGGTAAACATCTTGTGAATCCAGACAATATTTCAGATTTTTTAAGTGTTTTACAGCGAAAACACAATATAGCATTATATTAGCTTGCCACAATAGCCAACCACACAACCGCATTCATTCACCGCAAAGGTAGCGATCGCAAAAAAACAGCAAAAGATATAAAATTATTCACTAACCTTGACAACTTCATCAGATGACAGTCCTATAACATCATGTTACACAATACATATATGTTTTGTTCGAAAATGTGCATATTTAGCGGAACAAATCATGGTTTTACAATGTGAATACGTAGCCAAAATGCAAACAAAATGTCGGGAGAAATCTTGGGAGAGGCACCTAATCTAATCAATAACTAATCATAAACTTGACTAAAAAATACAGGTTGGACAGCAAATGAAAGATACATTAGTTCTTAATGCAACCGCTGTGTTAGATTTTTAAAATTAACGTTACTACGACATACATTGTGCGTTAAAGCGAGACCGCACCGAAATTAATGGCGGAATAATAGTTTAACATTTTTCAACAGAACAACGAATTAACATCATAAATAGTTCTTACTATTTGATGAGCTTCCATCAGAATCTTGTGCAAGTTGTCCTTTGTCCAGAATAATCGTTGCTCAGTTGTAGATTGTCGTCTTCAACTTTGGAATTAGCAGCAAACATTAGCCATGTGGCGAAGACGTGTCCAACTCACCATAACGCAGCACAAATAAAATACCGAAAATCTCAATATACTGATATAAACTGATATAACTCGGTTTAAAATAACTACATTATGATGTTTTTAACACCTATATCGAATAAAATCAGAGCCGGATATATCTAACGCCTATAACGAGAGCTTTTCAGAATGTCTTGCGTCGTGACGAACGTCGAAAAGACTGCACACCCGGTTCCAAGAGCTTTTGTACGGCCTCAGATCTACCTAGACACCCCATTCCAATTCTCACTGCTTACTGACATCTAGGGGAAGGCGTATGCAGTGCATGTCGACCCATAGATTACATGCAAATTAATAAACTGACCCTGGAACAGAGTGCCCGATTTCAGATTTCTCACTTCCTGACAGGAAGTTTGCTGCAAAATGAGTTCTGTTTTACTCACAGATATAATTCAAACGGTTTTAGAAACTAGAGAGTGTTTTCTATCCAATAGTAATAATAATATGCATATTGTACGAGCAAGAATTGAGTACGAGGCAGTTTAATTTGGGAACGTTTTTTTACAAAGTCGAAATGGCGCCCCCCTATTGAGAAAAGGTTTTAAGGACAAAGTTAAGGTATTGGAGCCCTGACCTCAATCCTATTGAACATTTGTGGGCAGAGCTGAAATCAAGGAGGCCTACAGATCTGACTCAGTTACACCTGGTCTGTCAGGAGGAATGGTCCAAAATTCACGCAACTTATTGTGGGAAGCTTGTGGAAGTCCACCCGAAACGTTTGACCCAAGTTAAACAATTTAAAGGCAATGCTACCAAATACTAATTGAGTGTATGTAAACTTCTGACCCACTGGAAATGTGATGAAAGAAATAAAGAGCTGAATTAAATCATTCTCTCTACTATTATTCTGACATTTCACATTCTTAAAATAAAGTGGTGATCCTAACTGACCTAAGACAGTGCATTTTTATTCAGATTCAATATTAGGAATTGTGAAAAACTGAGTTTAAATGTATTTGGCTAAGGTGTATGTATACTTCCGACTTCAGCTGTACATACAGTATCTCAAATACCTCGTACCTCTGCACATTGATCTGGTACTTGTACTCCCTGTATTTAACTCCATTCTTGTGTATTTTATTTTATTCCTCTTGTGTTGCTTTGCATCGTTGAAAAAAAACACTATCACTGAAACCTTTCTCGTTTTGTCTTTTATTTAAAACATACGCAAACTCTTCTTCCTGCAGAGCAAACATGAATCCTCCGAAATGTGTGTTTGTATGTTGTATAGAGAAAGAGCGAGAGAGAGAAAGAGAGCGAGAGAAACAGAGGAGATAATGATAGCGAGTGTGTGTGCGTGTGTGCGTGTGCGTGTATTTAGTCCAGGCGTCATATGTTTGTAATGACTTCAGTTCTCCTATTGTTGGCATAATTTCATTAGGTATGAAGATGTGACAGTTTAAAGTTTGGTTAGATGTATCTTCATGGCACCTATCCTTGTCTGAAAGATGCACAATTTACAAGACAGATTTAAATTAAACCATTAAAGCTTACAAAACCAATACAGAAACAAAGATTGTAAATGTATTTTGCATGCATATTGGCATAGCATATGCATATAGCAGTAGTATAACACATTAGTTTCATGAATACACCCCATACTTTCATAGATTGTGCTTTCCCAACCAATCCTAAAATGGGAGGCAGCATTTTTTATTTCACAGACACAGAAAGTATGCTACTCTGCTGCTAACATGGAGCCATACGGACTAATACAGGAAGAGGTTTAAAGCCAATGCATTCAGCTTGCCTCCTCTCACAACTGTATTAAGGACGAGGGAGGGAGGGGGGTTGAAACTTTGCATAATTTTTTAGAAAATCATGTCTCTGCATCTCTGATTACAAAGTAATTCAGAGCTGACTGACAGGATTCCAATCTGCTTTTTTCAGCCTTATCTTTTACCTCAACTGCCACAGACTCATAAATGCATTTTAATAAGGTAAGTATTGAGTGAATTCTAAACAGTATTCTGAGGGAACGCTAGCTACAACATTTAAATGGAATCAGCTAGCATTCTTCTGTGCTACCAGAACACATACTTTTGCATTTACATTAGGAATCTTTATGGTGTATTTATACTCTTTTGTCAAGTTTTGAGACACAATCCTTCCCTGGGTTTACAGCACTACCATGTGTTTACATTACATTAAATATTCTATTGAAAAGCAGTGTGTCAGCAGAATGTTATTTGCCCTTCTTTTTTTGCTCCAACATGGCAGAATGTGCAAACCTCAGTTGAAAAGTGTTACTTGACATCCCAGACTCCAAAGCTATCTTTCAGCTGCTAAAATAAACGGATACATATGGAGGGAGAGGCAGGCCTCCCCATGGACCATCCTATCTTAAGGCAAGTCTCTGTTGTTTGATGGAGCTCAGCAGACAAGAGTTTTCCACTGCGACAACGTGAAGGGGGTAGCAACAACTAGGCGCCATGGGTAAAAACATCTCAGCTTGAAGTTTGCCAAATATGTTACAGTGGATGAAAACCAAAGTAATTCATCTCCCTCTATATTTAAGATGTCTAAGTGGCCTATGGACTTGTTTCTTTGAGAATTTGATTGGTACAGACTGGTCTCATGGACTAGAAGTAACATAGTAAACGTACATCTGAGACACTAAAATGAGTATGATATGTTACTTTTGATATGATTTCATCAAATAGAAGGGTACAAACATCTAGCAAACCAAAGGTTGCGTGTCATCATGGACAACTTTGGAATTTTAGCTAATTAGCAACTTTACAACTACTTACTACTTTTTAGCTACTTTGCAACTGCTTAGCATGTTAGCTAACCCTTCCCCTCTCCATAACCTTTAACCCATTAACCTAGCTCGTAACCCTAACCTCACCTCCTAGAGCTAACGTTAGCCATCTAGCTAATGTTATTTACAACAAATTGGAAGTTGGAACCTATCATACGTTTTCCAAATTCATAGCATATTGTACGATTTGCAAATTCTTAACATATATTATGAATCGTAATTTGTAACATATCATTCGAAATGCATGATGGAAATCCACAAATGAATACACACCATACAAAAACTAACATTTTTTATTTGATTTATTAGTACCCCATTAGCCAACGCCGATGGCAACAGCTAGTCTTTCTGGTGTCCGACACATAACAAAAACAAAGACATTACAGACAAAAGACTGTACAATTTAAATATATTTAAAAACATGAACATATAGTGTCTGTCCGTGTGCATCTATCAGTTACACATAAATGTCAGTACAGACATACAACAAATAGGTCACATGGGGGATGAGAGGATTTGCTTTGTTTTTATACATTTCCTTGAATTTGTTCTGGACCTAGCGACTGTGAAAAGTCCCCTGGTGGCATAAGTGTGTGTGTCAGTGTTGTGTGTAAGAAGACTATGCAAACAAATTGGAATTTCCAACATATTAATATTTCTTATAAAAACAAGAATTGACACAGTCAGTCTTTTCTCAACTCTTAGCCAAGAGAGACTGGCATGCATAGTATACATTTTTAGCACTCTGATTACAATGATGAGCAAAATGTACCGCTCTGTTCTGGGCCAGCTGCAGCTTAACTAGATCATTCTGTGCAGCAGTTGACCATATGACTGGATAATCATGAAGATTAGATGAAACTAGAGCCTGCAGGACTCACTTTGTGGAGTGTGGTGTCAATAAAAGCAGAACATCTCTTTATTACGGACAGACCTCTCCCCATCTTTACAACCATTGAATCTATATGTTTTGACCATGAGAGTTTACAATCTAAGGTAACACCAAGTAATTGAGTCCCCTCAAATTGTTCAACAGCCACACCATTCATTACCAGATTCAGCAGAGGTCTAGAACTTAAGGAATGATTTGTACCAAATACAATGTTCTTAGTTTTAAAGATGTACAGAACCAGTTTATTACTGGCCACCCATTCCAATCACACTACAAAACTATCACCCTAATGCACTTAAGGAAATCAAGAATATATTGGATATATTTGAACTAGTGGATATATGGAGGCTGAAATATACTGACCTAGTGAGATATACATGGCAGAGGCTCAATCAAGCTAGTAGTCTTGACTACTCTCTTAAACAGACATGTCACGCCCTGGCCTTAGTATTATTTGTTTTCTTTATTATTTTAGTTAGGTCAGGGTGTGACATGGGGTATGTGTGTGTTTTGGGTGATTATATGGTATAGGGGGTGTTGGTTGTAGTGTATGGGTTTGTGTTGAGTGTATGTGTCTAGGTATGTCTATGTTGAACGTTTGTAGCCTGTGTGTGTGCACTACGTTTATAGCTTCACGGTCGTTTGTTGTTTTTGTATAGTTTGTATAAGTGTTTCGTTTCGTGTTTCATCTTCGTCGATCTAATAAAAGAAGATGTATTCATATCCCGCTGCGCCTTGGTCCGTCTCTCCTCCACACGATCGTGACAGAATTACCCACCAAACAAGGATCAAGCAGCGTGATCAGTGGCAACAGGAGCAAGGAACAAAGGATTCATGGACATGGGAGGAGATTTTGGATGGAAAGGGACCTTGGGCACAACCGGGAGAATATCGCCTCCCTCGTGAAGAGCTGGAGGCAGCTAAAGCCGAGAGGAGGCGATATGAGGAGGCAGCACGGAGGCAAGGCTGGAAGCCCGCAAGTACAACCCAAATATTTCTTGGGGGGAGGCTTACAGGTAGTGGGCCGAGGGCAGGTAGGAGACCTGCGCCCACTTCCCAGGCTAACCGTGGAGAGCGAGAGTACGAGCGGACACCGTGTTACGCAGTAGAGCGCACGGTGTCTCCTGTACGTGTTCATAGCCCGGTGCGGGTTATTCCACCTCCCCGCACTGGTAGGGCTAGATTGGGCATTGAGCCAGGTGCCATGAAGCCGGCTCAACGCGTCTGGTCTCCAGTGCGTCTCCTCGGGCCGGCTTGCATGGCACCAGCCTTTCGCATGGTGTCCCCGGTTCGCCTACATAGCCCATAGGGTTAGCCCATAGGGTTATTCCACCTCCCCGCACTGGGCGGGCGACGGGGACCATTCAACCAGGTAAGGTTGGGCAGGCTCGGTGCTCAAGGGAGTCAGTACGCCTGCACGGTCCGGTATTTCCGGCGCCACCTCCCCGCCCCAGTCCAGTTCCACCAGTGCCTACACCACGCACCAGGCTTCCAGTGTGTCTCCAGAGCCCTGTTCCTCCTCCACGCACTCGTCCAATGGTGCGTGTCTCCCGCCCATTACCACCGGTGCCTACGCCACGCACCAAGTCTCCTGTGCGTCTCCAGAGTCCTGTGCATCCTGTTGCTGCTCCCCGCACTAGCCTTGAAGTGCGTGTCCCCAGCCCGGTACCACCAGTGCCGGCACCACGCACTAGGCCTAATGTGCGTATCCAGGGTCCAGTATGCCTTGTTCCTTCTCCCCGCACTAGCCTTGAGATGCGTGTCTCCAGCCCGGTACCACCAGTTCCGGCACCACGCACCAGGTCTACAGTGCGCCTCATCCGGCCAGAGCCATCCGTCTCCCCAGTGCCATCTGAGCCATCCGTCTCCCCAGCGCCATCTGAGCCATCCGTCTCCCCAGCGCCATCTGAGCCATCCGTCTCC
This sequence comes from Salvelinus alpinus, assembly GCF_045679555.1. NCBI lineage: Eukaryota > Metazoa > Chordata > Actinopteri > Salmoniformes > Salmonidae > Salvelinus > Salvelinus alpinus. The sequence continues at coordinate 1,184,304 of NC_092116.1, forward strand.
CCAGCGCCATCTGAGCCATCCGTCTCCCCAGCGCCATCTGAGCCATCCGTCTCCCCAGCGCCATCTGAGCCATCCGTCTCCCCAGCGCCGTCTGAGCCATCCGTCTGCCCAGCGCCGTCTGAGCCATCCGTCCAGTGCCGTCTGAGCCATCCGTCTGTCCCGAGCCATTAGAGCCGCCCGTCTGTCCCGAGCCGTCAGAGCCGTTCGTCAGTCAGGAGCTGCTAGAGCCATTCGTCAGACAGGATCTGCCAGAGCCGCCAACCAGACAGGATCTGCCAGAGCCGCCAACCAGACAGGATCTGCCAGAGCCGCCAACCAGACAGGATCTGCCAGAACCGCCAACCAGACAGGATCTGCCAGAACCGCCAACCAGACAGGATCTGCCAGAGCCGCCAGCGAGCCATGAGCGTCCAGAGCCGCCAGCCAGCCATGAGCGTCCAGAGCCGCCAGCCAGCCATGAGCGTCCAGAGCCGTCAGCCTGCCATGAGCGTCCAGAGCCGTCAGCCTGCCATGAGCGTCCAGAGCCGTCAGCCTGCCATGAGCGTCCAGAGCCGTCAGCCTGCCATGAGCGTCCAGAGCCGTCAGCCTGCCATGAGCGTCCAGAGCCGTCAGCCAGCCATGAGCGTCCAGAGCCGTCAGCCAGCCATGAGCGTCCAGAGCCGTCAGCCAGCCATGGGCAGCCAGAGTCGCCCGCCAGCCATGAGCAGCCAGAGTCGCCAGTCAGCCGGGATCGGCTGAATCCGCCAGTCAGCCAGGATCTACCAGAGACACCGAAGCGGATATTGACAATGCTGGAGTGGGGGCCACGTCCCGCACCCGAGCCGCCGCCATATTAGGGCCCACCCCGGACCCTCCCTTTATATGTCAGGTTTTGCGGCCGGAGTCCGCACCTTTTGGGGGGGGTACTGTCACGCCCTGGCCTTAGTATTATTTGTTTTCTTTATTATTTTAGTTAGGTCAGGGTGTGACATGGGGTATGTGTGTGTTTTGGGTGATTATATGGTATAGGGGGTGTTGGTTGTAGTGTATGGGTTTGTGTTGAGTGTATGTGTCTAGGTATGTCTATGTTGAACGTTTGTAGCCTGTGTGTGTGCACTACGTTTATAGCTTCACGGTCGTTTGTTGTTTTTGTATAGTTTGTATAAGTGTTTCGTTTCGTGTTTCATCTTCGTCGATCTAATAAAAGAAGATGTATTCATATCCCGCTGCGCCTTGGTCCGTCTCTCCTCCACACGATCGTGACAAGACAAGAACATCTGGCACAGAGAGACAGGAAACACAGGGGAAATAAGTGACACCTGAAGGGGGTGGAGACAATCACAAGAACAGGTGAAACAGATCAAGGCGTGACATTTGGAGGGCATGCAAACGCTATTTAGAGTTGTTGAACGGGATTGACTAGTGTGTTGATATAACAGTAATATTATAAAAAGTGTATGATTTTAGTGCAATGCCCATCACATCATTCAAAATATCAGAATTGGTTAAATAATGTTATGCATGCCAGCATATAAGGCAAGAATTAAGAGTAGGCAAAGTTATCGTGTCAGGCGAAAATTATACAATGAACAAAAATATGAATGCAACATTTGATTTGCGACAATTTCAAAGATTTTACTGAGTTACAGTTCATATAAGGAAATCAGTCAATTTAAATAAGTTAATTAGGCCCTAATCTATGGATTTCACATGACTGGGAATACAGATATGCATCTGTTGGTAACAGATAGCTTAAAAATAAGTAGGGGTGTGACTCAGAAAACCAGTCAATATCTGGTGTGACCACCATTTGCCTCATGCAGCGCGACACATCTCCTTTGCATAGAGTTGATCAGGCTGTTGATTGTGGCCTGTGGAATGTTGTCCCACTTCTCTTCAATAGATGTGCAAAGTTGCTTGATATTGGCAGGAACTGGAACATGCTGTCGTACACGTCGATCTAGAGCATCCCAAACCTGCTCAAGGGGTGACATGTCTGGTGAGTATGCAGGCAATGGAAGAACTGAGACATTTTCAGCTTTCAGGAATTGTGTATAGATCCTTGCAACAAGGGCCTTGCATGATCCTACTGAAAGATGAGGCAATGGCGGCGGATTAATGGTACGACAATTGGCCTCAGGAGCTCGTCACGGTATCTCTATCTCTGTCCAAATTGCCATTGATAAAATACAATTGTGTTCATTGTCTGTAGCTTATGCCTGCCCATACCATAACCCCACCGCCACCATGAGGAAGTCTGTTCACAACGTTGACATCAGAAAACCACTCGCACACATGACGCCATACACGCCGTCTGCCATCTGCCTGGTACAGTTCAAAACGGGATTCATCCTTGAAGAGCGGACTTCTCCAGCATGCCAGTGGCCATCGACAGGACAAGGACACGAAGCATACTGCTAAAGCAACAGTTGAGTGTTTTAAGGGGAAATATTTAAATGTCTTGGAATGGCCTTGTCAAAGCGGAACCCATCCAACTTGAAGGAGCTGGAGCAGTTTTGCATTGAAGAATGGGAAAAAACCCCAGTGGCTAGATGTGCCAAGCTTAAAGAAACATACCCCAAGAGACTTGCAGCTGTAATTGCTGAAAAAGGTGGCTTTACAAAGTATTGCCTCTGGGTGGTGGGGGTGGTGCACTGCCCTCTATTTTGCATCTTCAAAGTGGTACACATGTTGTGTAAATAAAATGATAACCCCATTACTAAAAATATTTATAATCATGCAATCACAAGTGAAATATACCAAAACACAGCTTAGTTTGTTGTTAATCCACCTATCGTGTCAGATTTTGAAAATATGCTTAGCAGCGAAAGCAATCCAAGCTTTTGTGAGTGTATCAATCAATGCTACAACAGCTAGCACCAAATTAGCTTGGTCACGAAAGTCAGAAAAGCAATACAATTAATCGCTTACCTTTGATAATCTTCGGATGTTTGTACTCACGAGACTCCCAGTTACACAATAAATGTTATTTTTGTTCGATAAATATTACTTTTATAACAAAAAAACACCATTTGGGTTGCGCGTTATGTTCAGAAAACCAAAGCCTCGTTCCATTCGGCAAAAATTCCCAAAAATATCCGTAATGTTCGTAGAAACATGTCAAATGTTTTTTATAATCAATCCTCAGGTTGTTTTTAAGAAACATCATCGATAATATTTCAACCGGACCGTAACCTATTCAATAAAAGAGAGAAAGAAAATGGAGAGCTACCCCTCTCGCGCGCAGGAACTAATCAAAGGACACCTGACTAGTTTTGAAAAATCTTGCTCATTTTTCAAAATAAAAGCCTGAAACTATGTCTATAGCCTGGTCACAGCCTGAGGAAGCCATTGGAAAAGGAATCTGGTTGATACCCCTTTAAATGGAAGAAAGACGGGCAAGGAAACACAGATAAATAAATAAAAAATCACGTCCGGGTTCGATTTCCTCAGGTTTTCGCCTGCAGAATCAGTTTTGTTATACTCACAGACAATATTTTGACAGTTTTGGAAACTTTGGAGTGTTTTCTATCCTAATCTGTAAATTATATGCATATTCTACGATCTGATCCTGAGAAATAGTCCGTTTACCTTGGGAACGTTATTTTTTTTTAAATATATAAAAATCTGACCCCTAGCGTCAAGAGGTTTTAAGTTTTATAAAAACATTCATATTTCGTTTTTATACTATTTGGTTTCAGTTTTAGTTTTAAGTGTTAGGGACAGAAAGTAAGTGTGGGAGCCATTTGGGTTGAATATTTTTTGTATGATTTTGGGGATGTCACTTCTTGCAACTGGTGGGTCAAATCAAATCAATCAAATCAAATTGTATTAGTCACATGGCCGAATAAAACAGGTGTAGACCTTACAGTGAAATGCTTACTTACAAGCCCCTAAACAACAATGCAGTTTAAAAAATGTGAACCCTTGGATTTAATAACTGGTTGACCCTCCCTTGGCAGCAAATAACCTCAACCAAACATTTTATGTAGTTGCGGATCAGACCTGCACAACTAACAGGAGGAATTTTGGGCCATCCCTCTTTACAAAACTGTTTCAGTTTCACAATATTCTTGGGATGTCTGGTGTGAACCATTCTCTTGAGGTCATGCCACAGCATCTCAATCGGGTTGAGGCAGGACTGACTGGGCCACTCAAGAAGGGGTATTTTCTTCTGTTCAAGCCATTCTGTTGTTGATTTACTTCTGTCTTTTGGGTTGTTGTCCTGTTGCATCACCTAACTTCTGTTGAGCTTCAATTGGCGGACAGATAGCCTTACATTCTCCTGCAAAATGTCTTGATAAACTTGGGAATTCATTTTCCCGTCGATGATAGCAAGCTGTCCAGGCCCTGAGGCAGCAAAGCAGCCCCAAAGTTTTTTACGTATTCAAGACTCGTCAACAGAGATGTTAGCATCTTTCAGAGATTTCTGTAAGTCTTTAGATGACAATCTAGGATTCTTCTTAACCTTATTAAGCATTCTGCGCCGTGCTCTTGCAGTCCTAGGGAGAGTAGCAACTGTGCTGAAATGTCTCTATTAATTGACAAATTGTCTTACCGTGGACTGACATTTGGAGATACTTTTGTAAGCCTTTCCAACTTTATGCAAGGCAACAACTCTTAAACTTCTGAGAACTCTTTTGTTCGAGGCATGGCTCACATCAGGCAATGCTTCTTGTGAATAGCAAACACAACTTTTGTGAGTGTTTTATATGAGGCAGGGCAGCTGTAACCAAAATCTCCAATCTCGTCTCATTGATTTGACTCCTGACTCCAATTAGCTTTTGGAGAAGTCATTAGCTTAGGGGTTCACATTTTTTCCAAACTACACTGCGAATGTTTAAATTATGTATTCAATACAGACAAGTAAACTACAATAATTTGTGTGTTATTAGTTTAAACACACTGTGTTTGTCTATTGTTGTGACTTAGATGAAGATCAGATTCAAATTTATGCAGAAATACAGGTATTTCCAAGGGGTTCACATACTTTTTCTTGCCACTGTATATACAAGGGGTACCGGTATAGAGTCAATGTGCGGGGGCACCGGTTAGTCGAAGTAATTGAGGTAATATGTACATGTAGGGAACGTGACTATTAAAGTGACTATGCATATATAATAACAGAGAGTAGCAGCGGCATAAAAGGGGTGGGGGGCAATGCAAATAGTTTGGGTAGTCATTTCATTAGATGTTCAGGAGTCTTATGGCTTGGGGGTAAAAACTGTTTAGAAGCCTGTTGGACCTAGACTTGGCGCTCCGGTACCACTTGCCGTGCGTTAGCAGAGAGAACAGTCTATGACTAGGGTGGCTGGAGTCTTTGACCATTTTTAGGGCCTTCCTCTGACACCGCCTGGTATAGAGGTCCTGGATGGCAGGAAGCTTGGCCCCAGTGATGTACTGGGCCATAAGCACTACCCTCTGTAGTGCCTTGCGGTCAGAGGCCGAGCAGTTGCCATACCAGGCAGTGATGCAACCAGTCAGGATGCTCTTGATGGTGCAGCTGTAGAACCTTTTGAGGATCTGAGGACCCATGTCAAATCTTTTCAGTCTCCTGAGGGGAAATAGGTTTTATCTTGCCCTCTTCACAACTGTGCTTGGACAGTGTTAGTTTGTTGGTGATGTGGAAGGAACTTGAAGCTCTCAACCTGCTCCACTACAGCCCCGTCGATAAGAATGGGGGGGTGAAGATTAGCATGGCAGATGTGTTGTTACCTACCCTTACCACCTGGGGGTGGCCCGTCAGGAAGTACAGGATCCAGTTGCAGGTGTTTAGTCCCAGGGTCCTTAGCATATTGATGAGCTATGAGGGCAATATGGTGTTGAACGCTGAGCTGTAGTCAATGAGTAGCATTCTCAGGTAGGTATTCCTTTTGTCCAGGTGGGAAAGGGCAGTGTGGAGTGCAATAGAGATTGCATCATCTGTGGATCTGTTAGGGCGGTATGCAAATAGGAGTGGGTCTAGGGTTTCTTGGATAATGGTGTTGATGTGAGCCATGACCAGCACTTCAAAGCACATCATGGCTACAGACGCGAGTGCTACGTATCGGTAGTAATTTATTCAGGTTACCTTAGTGTTCTTGGGCACAGTTGGTCAGTGCATGCTCGCAGTACACGTCCTGGTAATCCGTCTGGCCCTGCGGCCTACTGAATGTTGACCTGTTCAAATGTCTTACTCACATCGCCTGGGGAGGGCGTGAACACACAGTTGTCCGGAACAGCTAGTGCTCTCATGCATGTTTCAGTGTTATTTGCCTCGAAGCGAGCATAGAAGTAGTTTAGCTCAATTGGTAGACTCGTGTCACTGGGCAGCTCTCGGCTGTGCTTCCCTTTGTAGTCTGTAATGGTTTGCAAGCCCTGCCACATCCGACGAGCATCGGAGCTGGTTTAATTCGATTCGATCTTAGTCCTGTTTTGATACTTTGCCTGTTTGATGGTTCATCAGAGGGTATAACGGGATTTTTTATAAGCTTCCGGGTTAGAGTCCCGCTCCTTGAAAGTTGCAGATCTAGCCTTCAACTCAGTGCGGATGTTGCCTGTAATCCATGGCTTCTGGTTGGGGTATGTACGTATGTTCACTATGGGCACGACGTCATCGGATGAAGCCATTGACTGATGTGGTGTAATCCTCACTGGCATAGGAAGAATCCCGGAACATATTCCAACCTGTGCTAGCAAAACAGTCCTGTAGCTTAGCATCTGCTTCATCTGACCACTTTTTTATTGACTGAGTCACTGATGCTTCCTGCTTTAACTTTTGCTTGTAAGCAGGAATCAGAACGATAGAATTATGGTCAGATTTGCCAAATGAAGGGCGAGGGAGAGCTTTCTATGTGTCTCTGTGTGTGGAGTAAAGGTGGTCGAGAGTTTTTTTTCCCTCTGGTTGCACATTTAACATGCTGATAGAAATTTGGTAAAACAGATTTAATTTAAGTTTCCCTTCATTAAAGTCCCTGGCCACTAGGAGCGCCGCCAGTTCGTGGTGAGTAATCACGGTTCTGATGTCCAGAAGTTATTTTCAGTCAAAAGAGACGGAAGCAGCAACATTATGTACAAAATAAATTACAAAAAAAGTAAATTACAAACAACGCAAAAAACACAATCAGTTTTCTCCGGCGCCATCAAAGTCATAGGTCTAGAAAAAATGTATCCTTGATTGCGATAGTTTTGATAAACTTGAACGCAACTTAATTATCATCCAAACCAACTTTACATTTTCAAGACATTTTATTTTTCTCTTCAGATTTCCCTTTAGCTCAGGAAGCGCAATGCATACAGTATGTGTATTTTTTAATTTGTAATTTCAGAGGTTTCCAAAACCGTATTGCATGCTGTCATTAACTTGAACTGTCTTCATGGTAAGCATCTCCAGTGTAGATTTGGCCTTGTGTTGTACAGTGCCTTGAGAAAGTATTCACACCCCTTGACTTTTTCCTACTTTTGTAAAATACAGGAAAAATACAGCTTGAATTTAAAATTTATTAAATTGAGATTTTGTGTCGCTGGCGTACACACAATTCCCCATAATGTCAAAGTGGAATTATGTTTTTAGAAATGTTTACAAATTCATTAAAAATGAAATGATGAAGATGTCTTGAGTAAATAAGTACTCAACCCCTTTGTTATGGCAAGCCTAACTAAGTTCAGGAGTAAAACTGCGCTTAACTTCTTATGGGCAGGTGGGACGCTACTGTCCCACCTGGCCAACATCCGGTGAAATTGCAGAGCGCCAAATTCAAAATACAAAATACATAAAAATACAAGTGTTATACATTGGCTTAAAGATGAACTTCTTGTTAATCCAGCTGCTGTGTCTGATTTAAAAAAGGCTTTACTGCGAAAGCATACCATGCGATTATCTCAGGACAGCGCCCGCTTACAAAAGCACACAAACATTTTACAAAAGTCAGGAATTACAAAAGTCAGAAATAGCGATAAAATTAATCACTTACCTTTGATGATCTTCATATGGTTGCAGTCACAAGTGTCCCTGTTACACAATAAATGTTCATTTTGTTCGAAAAGGCCCTCTTTATGTCCCAAAACTCTGTTTTGTTGGTGCGTTTTGTTCAGTAATCCACTGGCTCAAAGGCGGTCACGACATGCAGACGAATACATCCTAATAGTACCGGTAAAGTTTGTCGAAACATGTCAAACGATGGTTATAATTAATCCTCAGGTTGTCTATTGCCTAAATAATCAATTATATTTCAACCGGACAATAGCGTCTTTAATAGAAAGGAAAAACAACGAAGGAGGCGCAATCGGTCACGCGCAAACTAGCTCTGGTTAATTCTAGAGTCCACTGAAAGGATGGTCTCATTCTTCATAATTTTTCAGAATACAAGCCTGAAACAATGTCTAAAGACTGTTGACATCTAGTGGAAGCCATAGGAACTGCAGTCTGGGTAATAACCATTTAGATACTGTATAGGCATTCAATAGAAAAGATCCCACATCAAAAATATCCCACTTCCTGGATGGATTTTCCAAAACTACTATCCAAAACTACCATGCATATGCATGGCTTCTGGGCCTGAGAAACAGGCAGTTTACATTGGGCACCTCATTCATCCAAAATTGAAAATACTGCCCCCTACCCAAGAGAGGTTAACACGTCACATAATAGGTTGCATGGACTCACTCTGTGTGCAATAATAGTGTTTATCATGATTTTTTTATGACTTCCTCTTCTCTGTACCCCACACATACAATTATCTGTAAGGTCCATCAATCGAGCAGTGAATTTCAAACACAGATTCAACCACAAAGACAAATCAAGTTTCCAATGCTTCTTAAAGAAGGGCACCTGTTGGTAGATGGGTAAAAGTAAAAAAGCAAGACATTGAATATCCTTTTGAGCATAGTGAAGTTATTAATTACACTTTGCATGGTATATCAATACACCCAGTAACTACAAAGGTACAGGCGTCCTTCCTAACTCAGTTGCCTGACAGGAAGGAGACCACTCAGGGATTTCACCATGATGCCAATGGTGACTTCAAAACAATTACAGAGTTTAATGAATGTGACAGGAGAAAACTGATGATGGGTCAACAATCAAATCAATCAAATGTATTTATAAAGCTTTTTACATCAGCCGATGTCACAAAGTGCTATACAGAAACCCAGCCTAAAACCCCAAACAGCAAGCAATGCAGATGTAGAAGCATGGTGGCTAGGAAAAACTCCTTAGAAAGGCCAGAACCTAGGAAGAAACCTAGAGAAGAACCAGGCTCTGAGGGGTGGCCAATCCTCTTCTGGCTGTGCCGGGTGGAGATTATAACAGTACATGGCCAAGATGTTCAAACATTCATAGATGACCAGCAGGGTCAAATAATAATAATCACAGTGGTTGTCGAGGGTGCAACAGGACAGCACCTCAGGAGTAAATGCCAGTTGGCTTTTCATAGCCGAGCTATTTAGTGCTTTATCCGGGTAGCCGGAAAGTAGAGCATTGCAGTAGTCTAATCTAAAAGTGATAAAAGCATGGATTAATTTTTCTGCATAATTTTTGGACAGAAAGTTTCAGATTAGATGGAAAAAAGCTGTCCTTGAAACAGTTATGTTTGTCGAAAGAGAGATCAGGGTCCAGAGTAACACCGAGGTCCTTTACAGTTTAATTTGAGACAACTGTACAACCATCAAGATGAATTGTCAGATCCAACAGAAGATCTCTTTGTTTCTTGGGACCTAGAACTAGCAGCTCTGTTTTGTTTGAGTTTAAAAGCTAAAAATGTGCCGCTGTCCACTTCCTTATGTCTGAAACACAGGCTTCCAGGGAGGGCAATTTTGGGGTTTCACCATGTTTCATTGAAATGTACAGCTGTGTGTCATCCGCATAGCAGTGAAAGTTAACATTATGTTTCCGAATGACATCATCAAGAGGTAAAACATAAAGTGGAAACAATAGTGGTCCTAAAACGGAACCTTGAGGAACACCGAAACTTACAGTTGATTTGTCAGAGGACAAACCCTCCACAGAGACAAACTGATATCTTTCCGACAGAATAGATCTGAACCAGGCCAGAACTTCTCTGTGTAGACCAATTTTGGTTTTCAATCTCTTCAAAAGAATGTGGTGATCTATGGTGTCAAATGCAGGTCTAGGAACACGAGGACAGATGCAGAACCTTGGTCTGACGCCATTAAAATGTGGTTTACCACCTTAACGAGTGCATTCTCATTGCTATGATGGGGTCTAAAACAAGACTGAAGCATGTTGTATACATTGTTTGTCTTCAGGAAAGCAGTGAGATGCAGGCAATAGCTTTTTCTAACATTTTTGAGAGGAATGGGAGATCCGATATAGGCCGATAGTTTTTTTTATTTTCTGGGTCAAGGTTTGGCTTTTTCAAGAGAGGCTTTGTTACTGCCACTTTTAGTGAGTTTGGTACACATCCGGTGGATAGGGAGCCGTTTATTATGCTCAACATAGGAGGGCCAAGCACAGGAAGCAGCTCTATCAGTAGTTTAGTTGGAATAGGGTCCAGTATGCAGCTTGAAGGGGGGGAAAACTTATGCAATGACTATATTTGAGTTATTTCGTTTTTATTAATTTGTACACATTTGTCGAATTTTATTTTCTTTTTGACAGTATGGAGTATTTAGTGCACATCAATTACAAAAACATGTCAATCACACTTTGTAAGGCAACAAAATGCGAAACCAAAAATCCATGGGGGGTGAATACATTTAGGGTGCCATTTGGGCCACAGCCATTGCGTCAGATCGGTGCCACTAAGACAATAAAGTGGTAGATACAAATGAAAATAAATTAAACTGAAGAAAATAAATAATCTGATTGATTTTGGTCGAATTCCAAACGTTCATCTCTCTCATCAGCGCCATTGAGTTATTTAATCAATACAATAGCCAATGCAAATGGTTATAAATTCAAGCATGCACCCTTTCAACGCAAAATAAAGTTTTGTTTAGCTCCTGAAATTGACACGTATTGGGTTTGATTGAATAAAAGGCCCTTGCTTTTGGGATACCGGTGCTCGTTCGGTTCCACCCAAAACATCTCTTGTCCACAGGCCAAAAAAAGACTTTCAAGCTTTGTAGTAGCTGCAACATGGGGTATGATCAAATTCACACTGAAATATTGAAGCTTATAAATGTTTAATGTTGCAAGTGCTCATCATGTTAAGTTTGCATTGATAGCTTCAGAATGAATCTGAGGGAGAGTGAGGGAGAGCATCAAACCTAGAGAGTCAAGGAAACAGAATGACGTTGGTCTGCCTGTTCTTTCCCCTACTCACTCTGTAAGGAATAGTAGAATTGAATGAATAATATATGGATAGATTAATAATATAGCTTTGGACATGGATTTACCTTAACCTCAGTGTGATGAATGATGTTGGTGTGTGTGTGTGTGCGTGTGCGTGTACATATCCCACTGGGCAACTGACATTGTTTTTATACTGGAATGTGTAAAAATGTAATATTTTATCCTGTTTCCTATATATTAATTGCATGGCATTTGAATAGACAAAAATGCATACATTCCCAAACGCTTTTCCTATTCGTCCAGTAGTGGTGCATGGGTAAAATCACTAGGGAGGCCAAGGCAGAGAAAAAATACATATTACAACTTATGTGTTGTGATAATTGTTTTGTTTGCTCTATAACCTGTTAGTTCTTATGCCTTGACAACGTGATATATAGGCCTAAGGCTGAGACAATAAGACACAGTGGCAGAATTAATTCAACCAAAGATTTGTTTCATCACAAAACCGGAGAGCAACATCTATCCGGTGAAGTCCACAAAACATATTGCATGCAACAATTAGTTACATGACTGACAACATGGTCAAGCAAGTTAATGTTTCCTCCATTTTCAGACTACTAAACTATTGATTTAGAACCATGGAGAGTTACATCAAGTCGCAAAGAAAACAGGCGCTGCCTCCACTAATCCAGCACCATTTCAACTTCAACATCATCTAATTATCTGGGATTCAGAACACAGCAAATCAGGCACCGCCACTTGTTTTGGTAGACAGCTGAGGGAAGTTATATTCTTCACAAATCAATGGCTATATTTAAAAGTACAAAAATGAATGTACCAATCGAAGATTGCCCCTTAAAATAACGTATGATACTTAAGCAGTGTAGCCTGGCGCCATTATCCCTGCGTCCTTACAATGGCCCTTAATGACAGATGGGCTGCATGAGGTGGCACACTTCAAAGCAGGCCATTTCATCTTTGCAGAAGCGGCTGGCCTCAAGTGGAGTACATATCAGGCTTCTTTCCTTGAGCCCTTTGCAGGCTAGGTGACAGCAGCAGCACATTCTGGAGATGGTGCCTGAACTATACTCTAATGAACTGTTAGGGCAGCTAGTAAACAGTTGGAGAATTCTCAGAATACCCTCCAAATGGGACCCTATTCCCTATATAGTCCAATACTTTTGACCAGGGCCCATACGGTTTGTGTACTATAGAAGGAATATGGAGCAATTTGGGATGCACCAGACATCCAAGTTGGAAGTCAAAGTAGCTTTCTAATCAAAGCGGAGCATCTTCAATGTCCAACCTTCACGCTGCTATAATGATATGCACTGTAGGAAAATATACTTGGATACGATCTTGGAAGACAAAGTGATGAATCAATCTGAGCAGCAGTGTTATTGAGATAAAACTTACCTGCAACATTTACTTCCACAACCACAGTCCGCTATCGGAGATTGCAACAATCTCTTACAAATGTAATGCCCAATATGCACCTCTAGTCAGAGTGAATCTCATTGTGGTTTTGGTGAGTTCATTATCTCACCACAATGACCACCAGTAAAGGAACATACTGTCATGACAGCTGAGCCTCTATAGTTGAATGACTTGAGAGTCTTAATGCTAAAGTCTGCATTTCGAAAAGCAACAAAATGGGGTCCCCAGTTGTTTTGGTATACAGCTGGGGATGGGGCTAGGGAAATGTGACCCCTCTCAAATTCATAGATAGCTCTCCAGATGAAAGGACTGACAGCTCATATTTAACCATATTGTGAAGCTATAGATTGTTTGTTTACATTCTTGTTTGTAATAAAACCTTAATTTTGGGGTTATGACGAAGACAGACAGTTGTGTTAACCTAAGGACGCATTCATACTGTACGTTATATTCTTCAATGGGTAAATATCATGAATTGACATGACCAATGAACAGCTTCCCAAATCCCAGGGAGAATCTAATTTTGTTTTGCTCAACTCCTGTGTCCTCTCTCCTCTGTCTTCTCTCGCCCCCTTTTGAAAAAGGTCAAAGGTAATTGAGGAGAGGGAACGTGGAAGAGAATGCACTGAAATGAGACGCTCTTTCTCCACTCGCGTGTAATCAGGCAAATTACATTTACGTGGTGGAATCCACAAATAAATGTGTAAAGTAATAAAAACAAATTGAGCTAGTTGAAGGCAGGTCAGATCCGTTTTCATGATTTCAGGTAGATCAAAATAAATAATTCAGATTTTTGGACTCATTTAGCAGTTTTTACCTAATTTAGTAGAATACTATTGGAATACTATTGGAATGAATGTTGAAAGTTCTATTTATATTCCTAAAATATCAATCAATTATTTAATCAAATGTATTTATAAAGCCCTTTTTACCTCAACAGATATCACAAAGTGCTATAAAGAAACCCAGCCTAAAACCCCAAACAGCAAGCAACAGTTGAAACTGGAGCAGCAGCACAACAAGGTGGATTGGGCCAGCCAGGAGTCTTCAGGCCAGGTAGTCCTGAGGCATGATCCTAGGGCTCAGGTCCTCCGGAAGGGGAGGGAGCGAGTGAGAGAGAGAGAATTAGAGGGATCATACTTCAATTCACACAGGACACACAGACTGACCCTAGCCCCCCGGCACATAGACTACTGCAGCATAGATACTGGAGGCTGAGACTGGGGGGTCGGGGGACACTGTGGCCCGTCCGACGACGAGGCAAACCGGGCAGGATATAACCCCACCCACTTTGCAAAAGCACAGCCCCCACACCACTAGAGGGATATCAACAGACCACCAACTTACTACCCTGAGACAAGGCCGAGTATAGCCCACGAAGTTCTCCTCCATCGCACAAGCCCAAGGGGGCGCAAAACCAGACAGGAAGATCACGATAGTGACTTAACCCATTCAAGTGATGCACCCCTCCTAGGGACAGCATGGAGAGCACTAGTAAGCCAGTGACTCATCCCCGTAATAGGGTCAGAGGCAGAGAATCACAGAAGAGAGGAGCCAGCCAGGCAAAGACAGCAAGGGCGTTTCGTCGCTCCAGTATCTTTCCGTTTCACCTTCGCACCCCTGGGCCAGACTACACTCAATCATAGGATCTACTGAAGAGATGAGTATTCAGTAAAGACTTAAAGGTTGGGACCGAGTCTGCGTCTCTCACATGGATCGGCAGACCATTCCATAAAAATGGTGCTCTAAGGCAGCAGCTACTCTTCCTGGGGTTCAGAAAAATTAAGGCAGTTATAATTTTTTTTTACATTACAATACATTCACAACAGATTTCACAACATATTAAGTGTGTGCCTTAAGGCCCCTACTCTACTGCCACATATCAACAACACAAAATCCATGTGTACGTGTGTGTATGTTATCGTGGGTTTGTATGCATGTGTCTGTGCCTATGTTTGTGTTGCTTCACACCCTCCTCTGTTCCATAAGGTGTATTTTTATCTGCTTTTTTAAATCTCATTTTACTGCTTCCATGAGTTATTTATGTCGAATAGAGTTCCATGTAGTCATGGCTCTATGTAGTACTGTGCGCCTCCCATAGTCTGTTCTGGACTTAGGGACTGTGAAGAGACCTCTGCTGACATGTCTTGTGGTGTCCAAGCTGTGTGCCAGTAGTTAAAACAATGTGTCCACATCACCAACAAACTAACATGGTCCAAGCACACCAAGACAGTCTTGAAGAGGGCACGAAAAACCTATTCCCCCTCAGGAGACTGAAAAGATTTGGCATGGGTCCTCAGATCCTCAAAATGTTATACAGCTGAACCATCGAGAGCATCCTGACTGGTTGCATCACTGCCTGGTATGGCAACTGCTCGGGCTCCGACCGCAAGGCACTACAGAGGGTAGTGCGAATGGCCCAGTACATCACTGGGGCCAAGCTTCCTGCCATCCAGGACCTCTATACCAAGCGGTGTTAGAGGATGGCGCTAAAAATGGTCAAAGACTCCAGCCACCCTAGTAATAGACTGTTCTCTCCGCTACCGTATGGCAAGCGGTACCAGAGCGCCAAGTCTAGGTCCAAGAGGCTGCTAAACAGCTTCTACCCCCAAGCCATAAGACTCCTGAACATATTACTTCAACTAACCGGTGCCCCCGCACATTGACTCTGTACCGGTACCCCCCTGTATATAGTCTCACTATTGTTATTTTACTGCTGCTCTTTAATTACTTGTGACTTTTATTTCTTATTCTTATCCATATTTTTGTAAAACTGCATTGTTGGTTAGGGGCTCGTAAGTAAGCATGTCACTGTAAGGTCTACACCTGTTGTATTTGGCGCATGTGACTAATACAATTTGATTTGATTCAACATGTCAATACCTCTCACAAATACAAGTAGTGTTGAAGTCAATCTCTCCTCCAGGAGAGACAAGCAGTTTAGTTAATGTTAGCTCTCTGTGTACATCCAAGGGCCAGCCGTGCTACCGTGTTCTGAGACAATTGCAATTTTCCCAGGTCTCAAAATCTTTGTGTTACCTGACTACATGACTGAACAGCAGTCCATGTGTGCCAAAACTAGGACCTGTAGGACCTGCCTGGTTGATAGTGCTGTTAAGAATGCAGAGTAGCACTTTATTATGGACAGACTTCTCCTCATCCTAACTACTGTTGTCCCTATATGTTTTGATCATGACAGTTTACAATCCAGGGTTACTTCAAGCGGTTTAGTTCTCAACTTGCTCAATTACCACATTATTCATTACAATATTTAATTGAGGTTTAGGGTTTAGTGAATGATTTGTCTCAAATACAGTGCTTAAATTTGTATTTTATTTAGGGTTAACTTACTCCTTGACACCCATTCTGAAACTAACTGCAGCTCTTTGTTAAGTGTTGCAGTCCTTTCAGTCGCTATGGTAGCTTACTCAAAAGCCAGTGGCATGTTGTTAGTAAAGATTGAAAAAAGTAAGGGGCCTAGACAGCTGCCCTGGGGAATTCCTGATTCTACCTGTATTTTGTTGGAGAGGCTTCTATTAAATAACACCCTCTGTGTTATGTTAGACAAGTAACTCTTTATCCACAATATAGCAGGGGGGGTAAAGCCATAACACATACGTTTTTCCCGCAACAGACTACGATCGATAACGTCAAAAGCCACCCTGAAGTCTAACACTATATTAGGCCCAGCCTTTGGAATTTTGGTTTTCCTAGATATGGCTACTATATTGTGATCACTACATCCGGTGGATTTCGATACTGCTTTCAAACAAATTCCTGCAGCATTAGTAAAGATGTGATCAGTACATGTTGATGATTTAATTCCTGTGCTGTTTGTAACTACCCTGATAGTTTGATTGATAACCTGAACCAGATTGCAGACACTAGTTACAGATTGAAGCTTTCTCTTGATTGGGCAGCCTGATGAAAGCCAGTCAATATTTAAATCACCCAGAAAATATACCTCTCTATAAATATCACATATACTATCAAGCATTTCACATGTTATCCAGATACTGACTGTTAGCACTTGGTGGTCTATAGCTTCCCACCATAATGGGCTTTAGGTGAGGCAGATGAACCTGTAGCCATATTACTTCAACAGTATTTAACATGAGATCCTCTCTAAGCTATACAGGACTGTGGTTCTGAATATTAACAGCCACACCTCCACCTTTTGCATTTCAGTCTTTTCTGTAGATCTTATACAATAGATAAAACATTTGATGATACAGTGGTAATAATACAGGTGAGTTTCAGAGATTGTCAGGATATGAATGTCATCTGTTACTAGCAAATTTGCGCCTTCGAAAAGTATAAAGACCCCTTGACTTTTTCCACATTTGTTATGTTACAAAATTATTCTAAAATTGGTCAAGAGGGGATGTTAATAATTTGATAATAATAATAATAATTCAGTGTATTTTTTTATTTAATTACAGCTGCATAGCTAATGTTTTTCTTTGGTGTACAAACACTTTTTCATATCAATATTGTACATACATGTGATTGTAAAAGTTTATAATACACAACACCCAATATTGACCAAGCAAAAACAGGTTTTTAGAAATTCTTGCTAATTTTTTTTTTTTTTTAAATATCACATTTACTTGTATCTGTAAGTAGTACATTTTATGTCTAGGTTTTCAATATATCACAAACTGTTTCTGCATATTGATTATTGATTTGGAAAAACTGAAATATCACATTTACATAAGTATTCAGACACTTTACTCAGTTCTTGTTGAAGCACCTTTGGCAGTCAGGTTCAAGTCCGGGCTCTGGCTGGGCCTCTCAAGGACATGCAGAAACTTGTCCCGAAGCCACTCCTGCATTGTCTTGGCTGTGTGCTTAGGGTTGTTGTCTTGTTGGAAGGTGAACCTTCACCCTAGTCATCCGCTCTGGAGCAGGTTTTCATCAAGGATCTTTCTGTACTTTGCTCTGTTCATCTTTCCCTCGATCCTGACTAGTGTCCCCAGTCCCTTCCGCTGAGAAACATCCCCACAGCATGATGCTGCCACCACCATGCTTTACAGTAGGGATGGCGCCAGGTTTCCTACAGACGTAACACTTGGCATTCAGGCCAAAGAGTTCAATCTTGGTTTCATCAGACCAGAGAATCTTGTTTCTCATGATATGAGAGTCTTTAAGTGCCTTTTGGCAAACTCCAAGCGGGCTGTCATGTGCCTTTTACTGAAGAGTGGCTTCCGTCTGTCCACTCTACCATAAAGGCCTGATTGGTGGAGTGCTGCAAAGATGGCTGTCCTTCTGGAAGGTTCTCCCATCTCCACAGAGGAACTAGAGCTCTGTAAGAGTCCCTAACCAAGGCCATTCTCCCCCGATTGCTCAGATTGCTCTATGGAGAGTCTTGGTGGTTCCAAACCTCTTCCATTTAGGTATGATGGATGCCACTGTGCTCTTGGGGACCTTCAATGCTGCAGACATTTTTTTGTACCCTTCCCCAGATCTGTGCCTCAACACAATCCTGTCTCGGAGCTCTACGGACCATTCCTTCGACCTCATAGCTTGGTTTTTGCTCTGACATGCACTGTCAACTGTGGGACCTTATATAGACAGGTGTGTGCCTTTCCAAATCATGTCCAATCAATTGAATTTACCACAGGTGGACTCCAATCAAGTTGTAGAAACATCTCAAGAATGATCAATGAAAACATGATCTAAGCTCAACTTCGAGTCTCATTGCACAGGGTCTGAATGTTTCTGTTTTTTATTTGTAATAAATATGCAAAAATGACTAACAACCTGTTTTCACTTTGTTATTATGGGGTATTGTGTGTATATTGCTGAGGATATAAAAAAATACATTTCAGAATAAGGCTGTAAAGTCAAGGGGTCTGAATACTTTCCGAATGCACTGTATGTTAACGTGGGCTGTTTTTAACACTTTTTTGGGATGCTTGATTGTTTGTCTTGCTTTACTGGGAAGCTTAGCAGAGGTGGAAATGCTCAGGTTATTTATATTAGTGCAGGGTGAGCTGCACAGAGTGGACTTCCTGCTAGGGTACGCCACCTCAGTGCTAACAGTATAACTCTGGTTCATAGGTGTCATGACGTGGCCCCTTCTGGGTATAGATCATGGCTTCTCACTCTCTCCTACACCCAGGTTCTGTTATCTCAGGTCGTGAATTCCTGGTGGAGACTCTCTCCCCCTTTTCATGCAGTATGGAGAGAGAGAGTTTCAGAGTAGAACAAAGGAACTCCCACCAAATTCTACTACATTCCACAAAGTCTTTGCCCCAGGTACAGATACATGCCGCACCATCAAACTCCCTATCACAATAGCCAGAATGATCCAGCCTCTGCCATGTCTCGAAGCTGATTGTGAGGCCAGAGCCACAGAACTCATCTCAGAAGAGGGCTGCTGAGACGCTGGTCGCGTGCAGGCCACAACAGCCAAAGGGAAAGAGCTCTGATCCAGAGGTTACAGCCCAGTGGAGGGGGGCTGCTGTGGTCCAGGCTGTGCGTAGGCAGTTGATTGACTAGGACAGGGAGAGGTAGCTGGAGGGGCATCCACAGCCATGGAGGGAACACCCATGTCTCCGGCAGAAGACAGCTGGTATAGGGGCTCAAAGCGATTTGAAAGTCTTAAGTCTGGACGCAGGGGGAAGAAGGTAGGTGCGACTAGAATGATTCCTCTCCTTCTTTCTAGTTCCGACATGCATTAATTTACACTCACCCGGAGCTAGTAGAGGGGGTGCAGTGGTGGAAATGTATCATAGTCCAGGAAGGTCCCATTATAATCCTCTTGGATGTTTTGATAGGAAGCATTTAAAGATGCCGATAGTCTTATGGAATCCTTATTCAGTTCATGGCGCTTGGTCACATTTTTTGATTTCTTCATGGAGAGTAATAATCCTTTTTAGCTGCATTAAGTTCAATACATTTTTGAAGGTATCCATCGGACCTTTCCCCGTGACTACGAACTACGAAAGTGTTGCAGATTAAGCACTTAATAGCACGCGAGTGCCCCAGCAGATTCGCCGACAGTCCAAGGGAACAAACATTTCCCAGCGCCGCCGGGAACTTAGATGCTAGATGCTCCCTCAATGGCTGTGTACTCCCCTACCAGCACCTCTTACAACTGTGTTGTTGTCTGTCTCTCGTTGAATGTGAGGAGCAAGAAAGAAGCGCAGGGGGAGGGTGATGGCTGGGTCGGTTGTCATTAGCTGGTCGCCGGCGGTTCCTTGCTTCGCACCGGCTCGGCTGCGTGTTTTATCATTTGGTGCAGCCTCTCAGAGCTGTGTTGGGCGTGTCCCCAGTGTCTGTAGCCATGGGAGATACAAAACATACAGTTACAGTATGTAATGCCCAACAATTGGAGTCGAACTCACACGCTGGAAATAGGCACATTCCTTTTTTTAGTTCTATAGAGAGCGTTGGATGAGTTGAGCTCTTGGTAGCCTGGCTTGGTTGTTGGAACGTGAGGAAAAGTGAGTGAGGAAAAAACTAAGATGTTGGCAAATGTGTTAAATGCAGAGTTTTGACGAAACAGTCATTAAAACTAAAAAACTAAAAGTTTGGCAGGTAGCTAAGTTGCAACAAACAGCAAAGCAGCATGACAACGCAGAAGTTTGACGTTAGTTGGAGATGTAGGTATGTAAGACCAAATCGGGGAGAGATAGGTAGGAGCAGGCCCATGTTTTTCAGTTTATGTCTCAGTTGTTGAATCTTATGTTCATACAGACATGTTAAGTTTGCTGAAAATAAATGCAGTTGACAGTGAGAGGACGTTTCTTTTTTTGCTGAGTTTATTTGATATGGTCATTATTTGAACTGGCTAGCCAGCTAACTTAACATAAGCTACCCAGCTAACAAGCTAACATTGTTTAGAAAGTTGCTTTTAGTTGCCTTATTTGCTAGATTAAAAATGAATTCAGTATGTCCAACGGATGGGTTTATTGGTGTTAAAATACACCAGTTATGCTATTTTAGACCACCAGGCTGCTGATGTCATGCAACCTGTCGTTTTTGTGTTCATACTTTTTCGTTGCAACAGCAAGTTTTATGTCGGACACAATAAAATGTTAATGTCACTGCTACAACTGTATACAGACATGTCGATAGATGTAGTATAAACCAGCCTTTAATCTTGAAATCTGTGGTTGTACACTACCGTCCTCACTGTTTAGCACATGACCTCATGTAAATCCTTACAAGAGATGGGTGGGGCTAACGTTTAAGAGGGTGTGAACGACGCTGAATGGGTGTAGACAAAGAAGAGATCTCTACTAAAACATTCAAGGGGCATTTCTACTATTTCTCTATTTTCCTCCTCTCTGCATTGTTGAGAATTGCCCGTAAATAAGCATTTCACAGTTAGTCTACTCCTGTTTACGAGGCATATGACAAATAAAATTTGATTTAAAACTTGTTGCGGGTTTTGAAAATAGTTTCCTGATCACGCGCAGCCATATAGGCCATGTGTCAGCGTCTGACCACCGCAGCCTTGGTGATGTGGGCCACACACACAGTGCAACGTAACAGACTAGAAAGGACAGGGTTATCTTTATAACTATACCCCCCACTGAATATCCGCCCAAAGACAGAAAACACAAGTAAATAATGTAAAATAAGTAAATCAAATCTATCTTATTTGTAAATCAAAACCCAAAAGACCTTGAACTAAATACCAAAAAAAAAGTGTTTTGCTATGGTCACAGACCATTAAGTCCAACTGTTTGCTTTAAGACCTGCACTAACCTTTCCACCTACAATTCACTGGTGGCCAGGCGCTACCCGTTCCCTTTAGAGTGAAAAGCAATATGAAGAAAAACGAGGGTATGGATATCAATCAAACAGCACTACAAAAGTAAATTCCACATGGACATGCTGTGTGTGACTCATTGCCTCAGGAATGGTATTTTACACAAAATGTAAGACATGTGCAATGTCTGAGACTTAACTTGAGGGTTGTGCTGAACACAGGGTCCAGCCACAGAGGTGCATTTCCCTTCAACGTATTTATTGATGAACTGAACATGAAAAACATACAAAGTATTCCAAACACAAAATAACACAAACATACTTTTAAATACTCAAAAGATATATTCTATCCCCAAAATGCTGTGAACAAAGTCATATTGTAAAACTTCAAATAAATAATCATTCTCACATTTAGAATTGAGTTATAGTGGGGCAGGGGGACTAATTTTGTCATGCCGCCGCCACCCCCCCCCCCTCGGGTTCGTTAACAGTTACCCTCAATCAAGACCAGTGAGAGGCCCCTCCCCCACTGCAGCAGTTGTGTCACAGCTAATCTATAATCAAAGTTTAACTTGTACAAGTAAGTAACCCAAAACAGAAACAAGTCAAACCAGAAAGAAAAACAGCTGCAAAGATAAATATATAACGCACACACTGCTTGTTTTAAGGGGACGCATGACTAATAATTAGTTAAATACAAAGCAGGATGCAGGTGCAGTATTCTGTGTATCTAAAGCTTGACCAGCGTCTGTTTATTCGAGATAAGCAAGACGTTCAGCAATCTCTTGCAACGCTTTTTACTCTGGTCATGGAACTGCTTCATTGTCCTTCCCCAAAGTGAATAAAGCAATATACACCTTTTACGATTTTTAAGAGAGGTTATATGCATTACATACAGTATAAATGAATATGGTAAAAGGTAATCAAATTGTTCAAAACTGTGGTTTGTATCCATTTTTTACTATATATATATATATATATATATATAGTAAAAAAATAGAAAAATTGTGAAAAACATTTGAACAAATTTCAGTTGGTTTGCTTTTTATATATATATATATATAAAAAACAAACCAACTGAAATGTCTGTAGTTTTCTAAATAGAAGAAGCAAGACTATCTAAAGACCAAACCACCAATGAATCTTACACTGTAATGCTAGTCCATAGGACAACAAATCAATTATTTCAACTGAATGTAACAACTTTGAGTCAAACTGAAATCAAAGGCAATATCCAAAATACAAATCATACTATACGTACTCATAAATTAAAAAAGCACTTCCCCATAAAGTCCCATAAAATAAACAAAATAAGATAGCCAAATACTCAACATAAAAAATGACTTATTTACATAGCTGTGAACTCAGGAGTAAATCCTTTCCATTCTTCATTCAAACTACTTTTCTTTAGATGCTGCCTTTGTCGGCTTGTCCACTCCTTTTCATACAAAGCAGGTAAAACCCTTATTTGTTTAATATATAGACAAAATGAGTCTTTAATGATATAGTAAGTACACCACAAAACACCAAGAGCTCTGTCTGAAGGGAATCATTTAGGAAGAAGTGATATTTATCCTCCTTTAACCTTTTTAAGATATTTCCATTTTATCATTTGGCATGCACTTTTGCGAATAAACCTTTGCATTTTTCTCTCTGTGTCTCCAAATCAAATCTGAATGTGAGTTTCTAGTCATCACAACCAGGATGATAGGATAACCCACATATTTTACAAATGAAACCAGCACTACCATTGATTCTAAAATCGAAAGATATTACAAATATCTCAAAAGGTATCTTTTACATCATACATCTCATACATCATACACGTTCTGGTAAAGTTCAAAAGCTCACAAGGTGTCATATGAAGATATATCTACTTAGTATCCAAGTCAAAATATTTGTTCCAGGTCCAGCAAAAAGTTTCTCCAAATTTGAATTTATATAAAAATAGATGCTTTTTAAACCCACATCAGAGAGGTTCTTAGCTCTTTGGCAAGTTACTGCGTTAGGTTATTCTTTTTTTTCCCATACATTCCATACAATAAGCAACATTATGCAGCCAACCAATAACCAACTCATATTACGATAAACAGATACTAAAAATTAAGGAAAACTATGAATAATCCAAAATAATTACTTGGTTAACCAATTAAGTCGCAAACGCACCTAAGGCATCAGGACACAGAAAGATACAAAATAAATCACTACACAAAGCCTTTGACTTACTGGTTCAAAGCAGATGTGCAACAAAACAAAAAAGTTTAGTAACATTTTAAATGGTCTATCTTTAAAGACATGAATTGAAATGCTACATTACACGCAAAGTTCAAAGCAAAGCATTTTAAGAAGTTGCTAAGCCTAGTAATGAAAGAAAAAGAAAACATTGGACGCTAAATATAGTTTCCTTACGTAACACTGATTTACATAGATGTTTTTACTAATGTAGAAAGTTTATGGTCAGTAGGTTTCCATTGAATGTTTTTCCATTTTCTATAAACAATCTGAAATGGAGATTAGGCTTTGTGCGTTTTGTTGGTTTTGAACGAGACTTGCAGAACTCTGTCCCCGAGGCGGTATCCGTTCAAGCTGGCGATGGCCATGGCTGCCTCGTCATAGTTAGTCATTGTGACAAATCCGAACCCTTTGCACTTATTTGTGTTGAAGTCGCGGATGACCTTAACATTTGTGACAGCGCCAAATGGTCCAAATGTCTGCCACAGGATGCCCTCGTCTGCATCTGGAGCCAGATTGTAGACGAAGATGCACCAGCTGGTGCCCGCATGCCCCGGGATGTTGATGCCAGCCAGGCTGGTCACCCCATCGATGGCCATGGTGGAGAACCTGCTGTAAAACACAGACACCAGCATGGGTCAATGCAAAACCCACACAGCAGACAAGCATTACTGACAGACAAGCATTGCTGAAGGAGGTGACACAGTATTATTGTACAATGGTATTTCAGTGACTTTTCATTGAACTCATTAAATTGCTTTTAGGTTTTATCTAAATGGCACAAAAGAGATGTTCACTTGACACAATCCCTTTCAACTGCATGTACATGGCTACATTAAGTTTGAACTATGCCAAAACCAAAATTGACCCATTTTCTCATTGCCACTTGACCAGCTCAAAGGTCCAATGCAGCAGTTTCTATCTCAAATATGAAATCATTTTTGGGTAACAATTAACCTTTTCACGTGTGAGTTCCAAATATCTCTAACAGTGATTTTTTTTTATGCACGTGATGTCAGAATTTACTTTCTGCTCCAAAATGTGATTGTTACGCACCAGGACAGTTAACATACGCTGCCCTCAAACCAAGGCACGCTGCCTACTAATTATCTATAGGCTATGTTACAACTTCTCAATTTCAAATAATTTTCTAACAGTTCAAATTGAGGTGTGTGTCCGCCTCATTAATTCACATAGAAGTAGCCCATTTCACTGTTGCAGACAATTTACGCTTGAGCCATTACTGAGCTGGACAAACTTCTCTCTTTGACAAGAGCCCATGGACAAACTTTTTCCTCCCTGGCACATTTTCCGGCTGGCGTCAAAATTGCCTTCACTACAAATAACTTGGAAATGTGTGCATTCCTATCAAAGTAAGTGACTTATTAATTTATCATTATAGTTTCTGTATATCGTGTTGACATGTTTCTGTAATTTCTGTAATGAACTGTAATGGAACTTTTTGACTTTTTAGTCTGGCCTGCGCGTCATGATTTGGGATTTTTTAACTAAACGCGCGAACAAAAAGGAGGTATTTGGACATAAATTATGGACTTTATCGAACAAAACAAATATTTAGAATGCTGTTTCTGACTTCTGTTGACTCCACAACATGGCGGGTACCTGTATGGCTTGTTTTTGTGTCTGAGCGCCGAACTCAGATTATTGCATGGTGTGCTTTTTCCGTAAAGCTTTTTTGAAATCTGACACAGCGGTTGCATTAAGGAGAAGTTTATCTAAAGTTCCATGTGTAACACTTGTATCTTTTATCAATGTTTATTATGAGTATTTCTGTAAATTGATGTGGCTCTCTGCAAAATCAAAGAGCCAGCACTACATGTATATTATTGCATACCACCCTGCATACCACTGCTGGCTTGCTTCTGAAGCTAAGCAGGGTTGGTCCTGGTCAGTCCCTGGATGGGAGACCAGATGCTGCTGGAAGTGGTGTTGGAGGGCCAGTAGGAGGCACTCTTTCCTCTGGTCTAAAAAAAAAATATCCCAATGCCCCAGGGCAGTGATTGGGACACTGCCCTGTGTAGGGTGCTGTCTTTCGGATGGGACGTTAAACGGGTGTCCTGACTCTCTGAGGTCATTAAAGATCCCATGGCACTTATCGTAAGAGTAGGGGTGTTAACCCCGGTGTCCTGGCTAAATTCCCAATCTGGCCCTCAAACCATCATGGTCACCTAATAATCCCCAGTTTACAATTGGCTCATTCATCCCCCTCCTCTCCCCTGTAACTATTCCCCAGGTCGTTGCTGCAAATGAGAACGTGTTCTCAGTCAACTTACCTGGTAAAATAACGGTAAAATAAAAAAAATAAAAAAATTGTGTGCCAACCAAGTGCTGTTTTTTTGTTGTAAAGCCTTTATAACAGGAAAGACTAAAAAGTGTTTCATTCATTCGTGAATACAATTTCCAAAACGGTTTAGGACCATTTATTGTTCAATGGTCGCTTTGTTATTCTATTCTAAAAACTAAAATGCTTGATTGTATTTGAAAACAGGAATGACTCAAATGCTGTGTGATTGACACGAACAAATAAATGATTGATTGACACAGTAGCCTATATAAGTATTGAAACATAAGCCTGAGTAAGTTACGGTATTAAGACTACAAAGGATGAGCTCTTAGGCCTACAGCTCGATGGTGGTTATACACGGCTGCTATACTAAGCCTACTAATGACAACAACAGTACTTATTAATATAATAGTAATAATGGTAATAAAAATAAGGAGATCAAGGAAATGTGGAACACTGTAAACACGAAATAAATTATAAATAATACCAGAGGCTGGTCTAACGAAAAAAAAGTGTAAAGCCCTCATTACAGCATAACAAAGACTAAAAACAGCCAAATTTGTGAAATTGTTTCTGACATGTGGTCCCGTGAGGCTTGGTGCTCACAGAACGAGCCTGCTGTTAAAGAAACACTCAAACAGGCATCAGAACAGGATCTGTATTACTTTTGTAGATACATTGTATTCGGAAAGTATTCAGACCCCTTGACTTTTCCCACATTTTGTTACCTTACAGCCTTATTCTAAAGTGGATTACATTTCTCCCGCCCCCACCTCAATCTACACACAATGCTGGAGCATTATTTCTTACAACGACAAAGCAAAAACAGTTGTTTTTTTATTACAAATAAACTGAAATATCACGAGACCCTTTACTCAGTACTTTGTTGAAGCACCTTCGGCAGCAATTACAGCTTCAAGTCTTGGCACATCTGTATTTGGGGAGTTTCTACTCTGAAAAATCCTCTCAAGCTCTGTCAGGTTGGATGGGGAGCGTCGCTGCACAGCTATTTTCAGGTCTCTCTAGAGATGTTGGATCAGGTTCAAGTCAGGGCTCTGGCTGGGGCCACTCTAGGACATTCAGAGACTTGTTCCAAAGCCACTCCTGTGTTGTCTTGGCTGTGTGCTTTGGGTCGTTGTCCTGTTGGAAGGTGAACCTTCACCCCAGTCATGAGTCTCATAGCAAAGGGTCTGAATACTTATGTATGTTTTTATTTTTTTTATACATTTGCAAAAATGTCTAAAAAACTGTTTTTTCGCTTTTTCATTATGGGATAATGTGTGTAGACTGATAAATATATATTTTTTTATCAATATTAGAATAAGGCTTTAACATAAAATGTGGAAAAAGGGAAGGTGTCTGAATAATTTCCGAAAGCACTGTATATACAGTACCAGTCAAAAGTTTGGACAAACCTACTTATTGCAGGGTTTTTCGTTATTTTTTCATTGTAGAATAATAGTGAAGATATCAAAATTATGAAATAACACATTTGGAATCATATAGTAACCAAATAAGTGTTAAACAAATCAAAATACATTTTTGATTCATCAAAGTAGCCACCCTTCGCCTTGATGATGAGGGCTTTGCACACTTGGCATTCTCTCAACCAGCTTTATGAGGTAGTCACCTGGAATGCATTACAATTAACAGGTGTGTCTTGTTAAAAGTTAATTTGTGGAATGCATTTCTTTCTTAATTGAGCTAATCAGTTGTGTTGTGACAAGATATACAGAAGATATCCCTATTTGGTAAAATACCAAGTCCATATTATGGCAAGAACAGCTCAAATAAGCAAAGAGAAACAACAGTCCATCATTACTTTTAAGACATGAAGGTCAGTCAATCCAGAAAATTTCAAGAACTTTGAAAGTTTCTTCAAGTGCAGTCGCGATATCCATCAAGCACTATGATGAAACTGGCTCTCATGAAGACCGCCACATGAAAGGAACACGCAGAGTTAACTCTGATGTAGAGGATACGTTCATTAGTTACCAGCCTCAGAAATCGGCAATTAACTGCACCTCAGATTGCAGCCCAAATAAATGCTTGACAGAGTTTACGTAACAGACACATTTCAACATCAACTGTTCTGAGGAGACTGCGTGGCTCAGGCCTTCATGGTCGAATTGCTGCAAATAAACCACTACTAAAGGACACCAATAATAAGAAGAGACTTGCTTGGGCCAAGAAACACGAGTAGTGGACATTAGATCGGTGGAAATCTGTCCTTTGGTCTGACTCCAAATGTGAGATTTTTGGTTCCAACCGCCTTTGTGAGACGAAGAGTAGGTGAATAGATTATCTCCGCATGTGTGGTTCCCACCGTGAAGCATGGACGAGGAGGTGTGATGGTGCTTTGCTGGTGACATTGTCAGTGATTTATTTAGAATTCAAGGCACACTTAACCAGCATGGCTACCACAGCATTCTGCAGCGATACGCCATCCTATCTGGTTTGCACTTAGTGGGACTATCATTTGTTTTTCAAAAGGACAATGACCCCAAACACACCTCCAGCCTGTTTAAGGGCTATTTGACCAAGGAGAGTGATGGAGTGCTGCATCAGATGACCTGGCCTCCACAATCACCCGACCTCAACCCAATTGAGATGGTTTGGACTGCAGAGTGATGGAAAAGCAGCCAACATGTGCTCAACATATATGGGAACTCCTTCAAGACTGTTGGAAAAACATTCCAGGTGACTACCTCATGAAGCTGGTTGAGAGAATGTAAAGAGTGCAAAGCTGTCATCAAAGCAAAGGTTGGCTACTTTGAAGAATCTTAAATATATAATACATTTTAATTTGTTAAACATTTTCTTGGTTACTACATGATTCCATAGTTTTGATGGCTTCACTATTATTCTACAATGAATAAATGAGTGTAACAAAGAAAAACCCTTTAATGATTTGGTGTCCAAACCTTTGACTGGTACTGTATATATGATTTATAAGCAGGGACATTTAACAGTTAGGATATTGATTATAGGCCTAATTAAGTTTGGGTTCTCTCTCTCCTCACTTTTCTTAGACAATTAAGGCAAGGGCTGTTCTTGTCTCCTAACTCTGCTGCTGGTTCCGCTTCATCGTTCTAAACACCAATATGCTGGTTAACTTTGCTATTATGCACATCGCAACAGTCTAAAGAAAAGGCCCCAATTTAACAGCGCACTGATAACATTGCATCCAAAAATAAAACTGCTCACACTGAGAACATTACATTATAAAGATTGTGTTTGTGCAAAATGTTTCTGTGAATAAACAGTGTGGTCAGCTCCAACGCTGACTGTTGCATCAATCGTAACTGCCTGTTCTAAATAAGTGTTCTAAATCACACCGGTTTGAGCGTACGCTGCAGGAGCCACAATAGTATGATCCCACCCGTGTGTTCGTACGTGTCAAAGGGTTAGCTTACAGTGATTAATTTTGACAATTTTTGAAAACAAACAAAAATAGCTTCTTAGCAATTTCTCAAGCAAGAATTTTGCTACAATGTCTGGGAGTGGTCTGAGGAAAACTGAAAACTAGCTGTTATTGGCAGACAGATTTGGAACTATTTCTTATTGGTATATTAACTAATTTACTAACTGGTGATGTCATCAGGCAGGCCAAAGCTCCATCCCACCAAAACAGGCTGAAATTTCAAGCGGTCTTTTCGAACAGTGTACAAAACATTAAGAACACCTTCCTAATATTGAGTTGTATCCCCCCTTTTGCCCTCAGAACAGACAATCTGTTGGGGCATGGACTCTAGAAGGTGTTGAAAGCGTTCTACAGGAATGCTGGTCCATGTTGACTCCAATGCTTCCCACAGTTGTGTCAAGTTGGCTGGTTGTCCTTTGGGTGGTGGACCATTCTTCATACACACGGGAAACTGTTGAGTGTGAAAAACAGCAGCATTGCAGTTCTTGACACAAACCGGTGCACCTGGCACCTATTACCATGCCTCATTCAAGGGCACTTATATTCACCCTCTGAATAGCAGACATACACAATCCATGTAAATTGTTTCAAGGCTTAAAAATCCTTCTTTATCCTGTCTCCTCCCCTTCATCTGCACTGATTGAAGTGGATTTAGCACGTGACATCAATAAGGGACCATAGCTTTCACCTGGATTCACATGGTCAGTCTGTCATGGAAAGAGCAGGTTTTAACTTCTCTAGGCTTAGGGGCGCTATTTTCACATCCGGATGAAAAGTGTGCCAAAAGTAAACTGCCTGCTACTCAGGCCCAGAAGCTAGGATATGCATATAATTGGTAGATTCGGATAGAAAACACTCTAAAGTTTCTAACACGGTTTGAAAAATGTCTGTGACTATAACAGAACTGATTTGGCAGGCGAAACCCCGAGCACAATCCATCCAGGGAATTTTGTTTTGAGGTCAATCTGTTTTCCATTGGATTTCTATGGTAAGCCCGTTTTAATAGAAATATGCATGCAGTTCCTATAGCTTCCACTGGATGTCAACAGTCTTTAGAAATTGGTTGATGTTTTTCTTTAGAGAAATGAAGAAGTACGGCTGTCCAGAACGAGGGTCCAGCCTAGGGCTCTCTAATGTTTTGATGCGCACGACCTGGAACACGCTTTCTTCGTTTTCCTCCGGTATTGAACACAGTTTATCCCATCTTAAATTTGATCGATTATTTACGTAAAAAAATACCTAAAGTTTTATTAGGAAAGTTGTTTGAAATGTTTGGATCAAGATTACAGGTAATTTATAAGATATTTTGTAGTCATGTTGCGCGAGTTGGAACCGGTGTTTTTTTTAATCAAATGCGCAAAATAAATTGACATTTTGGAGATATAACGACGGAATTAATCGAACAAAAGGACCATTTGTGATGTTTATGGGACATATTGGAGTGCCAACAGAAGAAGTTCTTCAAAGGTAAGGCATGAATTAAATATTTATTTCTGACTTTTGTGTCGCGCCTGGCAGGATGAAATATGATTGTCTGTGTATGTTTGATGGGGTGCTGTCCTCAGATAAAGGCATGGTTTGCTTTCGGCGTAAAGACTTTTTGAAATCTGACACGGTGGCTAGATTAACAAGAAGTTCAGCTTTAATTTGGTGGTGTATTGCACTTGTGAATGTATGAAAGTAAAAAAATTAAAATAATAATTGAATTTGGCGCTCTGCCATTTCACCGGATGTTGTCAAATCGATTCCGTTAACGGGATTTGAACCAAAATAAGTTTCATGTTTTGTACACTCAGTGTATTATAGAAAACACAGGGACATCACGTGATTGACTACACCTTGGCCTTAAATGGCCCAGTTCTAAGATATCCTGGAAAATCTAAAAAAACAGGAGGGAAGTAGCTCCCTATGAAATTGGGATTTAGGCTACAAAGACAATTACATTCCAGCTCGTAGGTAATCATGGTTTTGCAGTTTGAGGAAACAAAAAGCAAAGTTCACAGGAGGGCATTCATTATTTCAGCAGTGTCAGATAAGATTATCTGCTCCAGTTAACCCCTCAGGGAACATGCACCAGAACAGGTGTGCTCAGAGCATCAATGATCCTGGGATTTGGCTACCAAGTCTACCATCGCCCAGTGAAGGGAAGGATGGCCTTTGAACTTCTGAAAAAATGCAATTCAATCATGCTTCAGGAAGGCAGTGTGGGAAATTCATCTCAAACAAAATGCCATACTGGAGTCTGAAGTTCCTGAGAGGCGGCTGATGTAACACTGATGCTCGGTTGTTTAAAACAGGACACGACATGGAGTTTGACATGGAGTGCAATGGAGAACTACGAGGAAAAGCAGTATTAATTCAAGGTCTGTGGGCAGACACGTTGCTTTATTGTGAATAAATTAACCTATTGTGACTGGGTCCTAAAGCTAAACTGCTTCAGTCAGTCAGATCTCAAATAACAAGCGGGAAATTCAGAGATCAGCCCCAGTGGCAGTGCATGTAGGGTAGGCAGAGGGAAAGAGCGCCCAGGGTTATAGTATCAGGTATGCGTTTACTGTGTGACATGTGACCTGTCACTGGCCTTTCTCCTGCCAACGTGAATCAGCCTCAGAGTGCAGCAGTGTTCACCCCTGACGCTCTCCTTCACACACACACGCAATCCCCCCCACCCACCCCCACACACGTTGTCAAAGACAACACAGCCGCAACATACAAACAGGCACTAGCTTACACAAATGCCAGAATATTTCATTGACCACCAACCTCAATTGTAGTCGCTATAGTGAATGCCATACACTCACCCCTGAATCGCTCAAACCAACAGCCTATACATCCACTGAACGTAGTCATGGAAAAAGATCTAGGCCAAACAAACCCAATCTCGGGTGGAAAACACGCAATGTGTCAAAATGCAACTGACATTTCCTGAGAAATATAGCCCAATCGAAATTTGCAATGTCCACTTTTGACACAGAAATCTAGTATAAAATATCAGTCAAAATAGATACACTACCTCTTGACTCCTCCGTATGCCATGTTTAACAGATTGTCCAACCTGAAATGAAGAAAGTGGAGATCAGTTGAAGCACATACTGTAGTCTGCAGAACATTGATGAAGTCGAACACATTCATTCAAGATGCCAATGCACAGATTGTCACGAGTTAAAAGCAAATTCACTCTCAGGATATCGCCGGGGAAATTACTTCCAAATAACCTTGTTTATGTTGTGTAGTATATTCACACAGATATCAGTGTAAAGGGCAAATGTGTATCATTATATGGTCAAGAAGCATGATGAAAAGGAATAAAAAGTCATTATGAACTGCAAGTGCACAAATATGCAAAAACAAAGTGAGTCACTAAGGAAGAAAAATATGGTTAAGGTATTAGGCTTACACGATAGTTAGAATTAGAATACATTAAATTCCATTAAAAGGTTGCCAAAAATCAAATGGTTAAGTCAATTTGGACAGCCCATTAACGAGCGTTTGCCTTTTATTCAAGGGCGCTTTCAAACAGTCAAGTCAATAATGACCAAAATACTCCCGAAGTTGCAAAATCCCCAAAACCCACGTTTAAATTCAACAAGATTAGATATTAGCAACAGGAGGAGTACAGCAAAGTACAAATATGGTTGAAATATTAATACCGTCAGTATTCAGAATAATTCTGGATGCTTTGATAAGTAAAACAGAGTGTTGTAATGTAACGTAGACAATAGTATTCCACTGTTAAGTGAGACAACTGAAATGCTAAGGCCCTATAAAATCGATGAGAACGGAATCACAGAATACAGACATTAAAACTGAATTCTACAATATTAAAAAATCTATTGAACTTAGTAGGAAATCAACTAAATGTATTGAATTCATTAGAAAATGTATACATTTTCCCAAGATTATGATATGAACAAAATGCATAAGTTAATCATATTTTCTTTCAACTTACTGGAGAGGCAATGGCGCGGGAATGCCCGTCTGTGTATGCGCATTTGTCTACCACTTTGTGTAGCCGTTAACGATGATGCTAATGACAACCATCTTCTGGTAGATGGAAAGGCTCTCATAAAAACTTTTTTAATTAAATGTTAACTACAAAAGTAGTCTATGCCTACCTGGCAGAAGGATATGATTATTTGCATCAATCCAGTGGTGATTGTTTTAGCAAACTCTGCAATCACTTGTGTGCTACAGAAACATCGCTAACCAAGCCAGTCTTTTGCTGGTGCACACTTGAATTAAAGGTTATCTACACCCAAAAATGTAAAATTCTAAAAGTGATGTGGTTTAAGCAATAGAACATCACAACAATGTGATGTTCTATTAAAAAAGTTAGATTTTGAGAAAACCTGAAAAACGGACAAATCTAAAAACAAAACGGAGAAAATTGAATTTGGGATAAAACTAAATGGAACGAGGTGAAACATTCCAACGGATTTTATAGCGCTCTATAATTCCTTTCACCCGTGAGGAATAAATTGATTCTATATCATTGTAGCTAGGCTATGACTTTGTTTAGGTCTAATCAGAACGTGGTAGGTAAGTGGGTATGTTTTTGGTGTGCCCCTTTACTGTACCTGAAGCGCTGTGCCTGCTGTGCAAGGGGTCCAGGGTACCTTCGATTGGGCGACTGGTACAGCTGGGAGAGTAGTGCCTGGCTGGTCTTCTGGCTGGGGTTGTTGGCAAACTTCACCATGATGGGCTCTATGGCGCCTGGCGGCTTTTGACCGTTCAGGCACTTGACGGCTTCTTCCGCTTCGATTCGCCGGTCAAACCTGATAAAACCCACTCCTCTGGAGACACCTGGGGACCAGAGTGAGACATGTAAGTGTCACATGTTTAGACAGATGCAATATCGTGACCCTGAGTGACTTGGTTAGCTACATGTCATTATAGTAAGTAAGCCCTGTCCGAGACAGACTCCTTCCCTATGGGCAGTTCTCTCTTCTGTTTCTGTAGCATGAGGCAGCATGATGTACAAGTACACCCCCTGGACAGAATACCAGTGCTTCTAAATCCTGGTCCTGGGGACACAAAGGGGTCCACATTTGTTTTTGCCCTATCACTACACCCACAAAACTAAAATATGCACCCTTTTGGGTCCCCAGGACCAGGATTAAGAAAGACAGCGCTAGTCTATCGCAAGGTCATGCTAATATACTTGGTGGAAAATAATGTGATGAGCAGCATAACTGAAACACATTTGTGGTCAAACTGAGTCACTGAAACATCAAGCATATAACTGATATTTGAAATGGAAGTCTTCCTTTTCAAAATCAGCACCACAAACCCCACAAGTCAATGATATCCCTGTAGTCAAACTACCGGGTTCAACATATTTGCAAACGGGGAAGCAGGAATAAGATTCCTTCTCGAAAAATAAGTAGCCACTTGCTCTGCAGTCACGTTCTTACATAAAAGCAACCCAAAATTGCCAAATTATACTGAATATAAATAAACACAACATGCAACAATTTCAAAGATTTTGAAGGAGGAAATCAGTCAATTGAAATAAATAATCTATGGATTTCACATGACTGGGCTGGGGCCTGGGAGGGCATAGGACCACCCACTTGGGAGGCAAGGTCCACCCACTTGGGAGCCAGGTCCAGCCAATCAGAATGAGTTCTTCCCCACAATACACCTCAGCAACCCTCCACCCCCATCAGCAGGTGAAGAAGCCGGATGTAGAGGACCTGGGCTGGCATGGTTACACGTGGTCTGTGGTTGTGAGGCCAGAGCTTGAGAGGATCTGCAGAGAAGGGGGGGGCTCCTACTCACCGGTCACCTGGTCCACCAGAATGCGCGAGGTAATGATGTGTCCGTACTGCGAAAAGAGCTGCTCCAGTTCTTTCTGAGTCATGGTTTTTGGCAAGCCACTGACGTACAAATTTGCATCTCTAATGGAGGCTGAGCTAGGACGAGCATAGGAAACCTAGAGCGAGATCAATTACGAGAGACAGGTTAGTGTCTTCCTATAAAAGCCACACACACACACCACAGTTCACACTGAAGAATATCACTATTGCCCTCACTGAGAAATGGTGGCGACATCCTCCACACACTACCAGCAGCGGAGAAGAAAGCCCCCTGTGTTTGTTATGTCTAATGAGTATAGGGCCAATTAAAAGCTCTGAATCCAATGATAAACATCCCGTTTATGCTCGCCCCTCCGAACAGGTTGCTGATTTAGACTGCTGATTTCGTTAAAATAAAATATTCTGCCACAATTATGGGGAAATCCATATTCATGAGTCTTGGTGTCTCCATGATGGCTTCTGGAATGTTCCACAAACAAGGCTGCATCTGAACAGCGGGTAGGGAGCAGAGCTAGGGTGGGAGTGACATTGTGTTTTCTGCACTGATGAAAACACATAACATTTCAGGTTCCAGGCTTAGATTCGGGAACCTCTTTTTCTAGGGCAGAGGCTTAGTAGACTTGTTTAATATACATAATATATAATATTTATTTTAGGGATCAAAATAAATGTGGGTTTTGGTGGGAGGTTTGTATTAGGGATGGGCACTGTTATTCGAATATCCGAACGGACGTTAGTATTTGATTACAGGAGTGTTAATTTTTGGAGAGAAGAAATTATAGGCCTATTTTAATAACAATGAAAATGTGTTGTCTAAATTAAAATGATCCTTGTGACATTGTTCCATACAAGGATACACCATGGTATTCGAATGTCTTACTTAATTATTTTTTTTATACCTGCATTTAACTAGGCAAGTCAGTTAAGAACAAATTCTTATTTTCAATGATGGCCTAGGAACAGTGGGTTAACTGCCTGTTCAGGGGCAGAACGACAGATTTGTACCTTGTCAGCTCAGGGATTTGAACTTGCAACCTTTCGGTTACTAGTCCAACTCTCTAACCACGAGGCTACCCTGCCTCCCCATTAATAAAATCTTATGTTATCTTCATGTTATTGTATTATAGTGTATTATAGTGCATTTGTGACCCGTTCCAGGAAGCTAGGCATATGTCACACCATTACATCACAGGAGAGGCATTTGAAAGTAAACATTTTATTTTTTGTCCAAATGTGTTTTTGGGAAGAAAAGCCTTCTGGAACATGTGAACTTTCATGTTCCTTAATAACAGACGTGTATGCCATCTGTAAATAGGAATAAATTAATTAATTACGAGCCTAGTTGGTTTAGCGGGACCCTTCCCGCTAGCCATGATTGGCTGAGAAAATGGTTGGGCTGGACATGCCGAGAGACTAGTTCGGATTGGTCTGCCATGTAGCATGCTTCGGTCAATAACAAAAGCTGCTCAGTATGTGCGCAGCTTTTTTGAACAGTTGTGGTGGACTACTTTCTGGAGGAAATCCCTTATTTAGGTAAAAACATTATTTGATCCAGACATTGTAGAGTCTTGTGATGAGGAAGAAACGGCAATCAACAGAATTGTCACGGAGGAAGTTGACAGAGTTTTGAAATTAGTGGAATTCCCGGAGATGCGGTGGGAGTCAAAAAGAGAACAGACGGCTGTGGTATAAAACACCTGTCTCCGGATTACATCTTCAAACTAAGGGCACACATGATATCCATGACAGATAGGGAGAAGCGTTTACCCATGTGCATTCAGAAAGTATTCAGACCCCTTGACTTTTTCCACATTGTTACATTACAGCCATTTTCTAAAATGGATAAAACAATCCCCCCCAATCTACACACAATGCTGGAGCATTAGTATCATAATCACAAAGCAAAAACAGTTTTTTTGAAATGTTTGCAAATGTATTATAAATAAACTGAAATGTCACTTAAGTAATCAGCCCCTTTACTCAGTACTTTGTTGAAGCAGCTTTGGCAGCAATTACAGCCTTGGGTCTTCTTGGGTATGACGCTACAAGTTTGGCACACCTGTATTAGGGGAGTTTCTCCCATTCTTCCCTACAGAAGCTGTCAGGTTGGATAGGGAGCGGCGCTGCACAGCTATTTTCAGGTCTCTCCTGAGATGATCGATCGGGTTCAAGTCCGAGGTCTGGCTGGGTCACGCAAGGACATTCAGAGACTTGTCCCAAAGCCACTCCACTCTTTGTCCATTTGGAAGGTGAACCTTCACCCCAGTCTGAGGTCCTGAGCGCTCTGTAGCAGGTTTTCATCAAGGATCTGTCTGTACTTTGCTCTGTTCATCTTTCCCTTGATCCTGACTAATAAGCGGGCTATCATGTGCTTTTTACTGAAGAGTGGCTTCTGTCTGGCCACTCTACCATAAATGGCTGATTGTTGGAGTGCTGCAGAGATGGTTGTCCTTCTGCAAGGTTCTCCCATCTCCGCAGAGGAACTCTGGAGCTCTGTCCGAGTGACTATTAGGTTCTTGGTCACCTCCCTGACCAAGGCCCTTCTCCCCTGATTGCAGAGTTTGGCCGGGCGGCCAGCTCTAGGAAGAGTCTTGGTGGTTCCAAACTTCTTCCATTTAAGAATGATGGAGGCCACTTTGTTCTTGGGGACCTTCAATGCTGCAGAATTTTTTTGGTACCCTTCCCCAGATCTGTGCCTCAATCCTGTCTCGGAAGTCTACGGACGATTCCTTTGACCTCATGGCTTAGTTTTTGCTCTGACATGCACTGTGGGACCTTATCAAGACAGACGTGTGCCTTTCCAAATCATGTGCAATCAATTGAATTTACCACAGGTGGACTCCAATCAAGTCGTAGAAACATTTCAAGGATGATCAATGGAAATAGGATGCACCTGAGCTCAATTTCGAGTCTCATAGCAAAGGGTCAGAATACTTATGTAAATAAGTTATGTTTTTTATTTTTAATACATTTGCAAGGGGACTGAATACTTTCCGAACGCACTGTATACGGTTAAGAGTCTACCTACATTTTCAGATATTATGCATTTGTAATTTTGTCAGAAAGTCGTTTTCATTGCAAGTTTAAGCGTACTGTTCGCTACCTAACTAACAGGTAGCAGCTACCTGGCTGGCTCGCTAGCTAACGTTACTTGTATGAGCTGTGTAGTAATATTAGAAAGCCATTTGCATTGCTAGCTAACATTGAACCTAGTTGGTTAGCTTAAGGTACCTGCAGATTGATGCATGGTAGTATGGGTTGTGATTACGGGTCTAAACAAAAGACTCCACTATGCAAGTAACCATTTCACTGTACCGTTTACACCTTCTGTATCCTGTGCTTGTGACAAATAAACTGATTTAATTTGATATAGTGTGTGTTTATCAGAGACTGTAATGTGAATACCATGACCTGCACCAAAGTTAAATTAGGATATAGGCCAAGGACTAGATAGTGTGTTTTTGCTACTACTTTCACCGCTTTTAGTTACTCTGTTTAGCACATGGCCTCACACATGACTCCTTAAAGAGATGGGTGGGGCTAAAGCTTAAGAGCGTGTGAACTATGCTGAATGGGTGTAGACAAAAAATTGCTCTCCAGTAGGTGTACCAAAACATTCTCATAAGTGGGCTTACAGGTTTCAAAGCAGAATTACTTTCTCATTGTTCCTCAACTGCAGTGTATGATATACCATTTTCTAGCTCTGAGTCTCTACTTTTAGCCAATGTAAAAAATACGAGTTAGCCAAAACCTACTGGAAAATAGCAGCTGTCTGCTGTTGTGGTACTTTTGCCCTCTGGATTTTCAACCCGCGTACGGTCAAATATTTCACCACCGTTTCGCGCTGATCTACAAGATTTTTATTTTCACAAAATCTCCGTTTGGGTATTGGTTAGACTACAATTAAGGGTGTGGAAATATTATGCTCTTCGTACTGTAGCCTACTCCCGACCGTCATGATGTACAGCGCCATATTTTCCATTCCATCCTAACAGTAACCCTGAGGGTTTTGTTAAAAAAATATTGGAATAGAAACACCATAATATGAATCAAATTAATTAATAAACATTTCTTAAAATAAATCCCATATCCTAAGTTATTACAAAAAAAGGTTTAAATTCTCTAGTATAGCCAATATGGAAGGCTTTCAAATGCTTCAAAGACGCACTCTGGTGGTCAAACTAGCACTAACTAGCATTAACTTTTTAGGGATAGGGGGCAGCATTTTCACTTTGGATGAATAGCATGCCCAGAGTGAACTGCCTCCTACTCTGTCCCAGATGCTAATATATGCATATTATTATTACTATTGGATAGAAAACACTCTGTAGTTTCTAAAACAGTTTGAATGATGTCTATGAGTATAACAGAACTCATATGGCAGGCAAAAACCTCAGAAAAATCCAAACAGGAAGTGGGAATTCTGAGGCTGATGGATTTTCAACTCATCGCCTATTGAAATCCCAGTGGGATATGGATCCGTTTGCGCTTCCACTAGATGTCAACAGTCTGTAAAACGTTGAATGAAGCTTCTACTGTGAAGTTGAGCCGGATGGGAGCTGTTTGAGTCAGTGGTCTGGCAGAGAGCCAGGTCTTGGTCACGCGCATTCCACATGATATCGACTTGCGTTCCATTACTTCTATAGACACAAAGGAATTCTCTGGTTGGAACGTTATTGAATATTTATGATAACAACATCCTAAAGATTGATTCTATACTTAGTTTGACAAGTTTATTCGACCTGTAATATAACTTTTTGAAGTTTTCGTCCGACGTTCGCCTGGACCTGCACGAGCGTTTGGATATGTGTACAAAACGTGCTAACAAAAGTATCTACTTGGACATAAATAATGGACATTATCGAACAAAACAACAATTTATTGTGGAACTAGGATTCCTGGGAGTGCCTTCTGATGAAGATCATCAAAGGTAAAGGAATGTTTATATTGTAATTTCTGATTTCTGTTGACTCCAACATGGCGGAGAAATGTTGTTTCTATCTGAGCACCGTCTCAGATTATTGCATGGTTTGCTTTTTCCGTAAAGTTTTTTTGAAATCTGACACAGCGGTTGTATTAAGAACAAGTGTATCTTTAATTCTATGTAAAACATGTATCTTTCATCAAAGTTTATGATGAGTATTTCTGTTATTTGATGTGGCTCTCTGCAATTTCTCCGGATATTTTGGAGCATTTCTGAACATGGCGCCAATGTAAACTGAGATTTTTGGATATAAATATGCACATTATCGAACAAAACATATATGTATTGTGTAACATGATGTCCTATGAGTGTCATCTGATGAAGATCATCAAAGGTTAGTGATTCATTTTATCTCTATTTCTGGACTCCTATCTTTGGCTGGGAAAATGGCTGTGTTTTTTGGACTTGGCGGTGATCTAACATAATCATATGTTGTGTTTTCGCTGTAAAGCATTTTTTAAATCGGACATGATGGGTAGATTAACAAGATGTGTATCTTTCATTTGCTCTATTGGACTTGTTAATGTGTGAAAGTTGCATATTTCAATTTCCCACGCTGCCTTTTCAGCGGAATGTTGTCGAGGGGTTCTGCTAGCGGAACGTGTGTCCTAGAAAGGTGAATGGTAGCAATGGCTGACAATTAAATAACGTGCCATAGAATTCTGTGGCAGCCAACAAGGTGTGCTGTAGTATGACACAACGTTTAAAGGAAGAACCACTGTATCTGTAGACCAATCATATGTTTTCTGCACACAACCTGTGAGGGTGTATTGCCTCTCCAACAATGTGCCCAACTAACGTCTCCAGTATAGTCATAAATAGATTTGTACAAAAACACATCCACGTATGAGATAGTTATCTACTCTACCTGAGGGTCCACACACACACAGGGTGAGAGTTTAGGTGTTGAGAGAGTTGTGTCCGAATACCCATACTTGCTTCCTAAATAGTAGGTCGTATGAGTATGCGGAAAAAAATATGTTTAATAGTATGCAACATTTCGATTATACTTTAAATGACTTGATGTCATACTCTTTTCGACTTTGACAACAGCTGATCAATTAGAAATGGCGTTGCCGAAATCAACAAATAACGGGAAACAACGCAATCGCGCATGACACTTTCTCAATATGCAAAACTAGAGTATGGTTTAAAACGCCAGGAGGTTAAACTTGGGGGATAAAGCAACAACAACAAATCCCGTTACTTAAATTTAAGTAGATCTTAGATCGATTGTCTGGGGCCAAGTTAACCTCCCCTTTCATGTAAGAAAGCCATGAGCATCATGCTTTTAGGGAAAGAGGATAATTTTGTCCATGTATTAAACTGCGAGTTTGACCAATTCCAGTCCTCTCTGGGATAATTTG
The DNA here is from genome assembly GCF_045679555.1 of Salvelinus alpinus. Taxonomy (NCBI): domain Eukaryota; kingdom Metazoa; phylum Chordata; class Actinopteri; order Salmoniformes; family Salmonidae; genus Salvelinus; species Salvelinus alpinus. The sequence continues at coordinate 1,225,808 of NC_092116.1, forward strand.
TATGTAGAAGGACTGAGAATCTCAGTTCTGGTGACTTTAAAATGATATTCTACTCCTGAAAAAATTATGCTGACACCATCTAAAATATAATTCCAGAAATGGGCTCAATAACATGGGTAAAAATGTTACAATTATAGTATAAATATAATTTTATTATTCACTCCGTTTTTATTGTATTATTCCATTACAAATACAGTGGTTCCTCAATTAAAAGTTTTGACATTATGCCGCGTGATGTAGAGGTATTTTGTAGTTTAGTACGTTACCCCGCGTCACTGCTTCATTTCTCCAGACCACAGCAAGGGGGAGTTAGAGCACTGATTATGCTTTTGGGTCCCAAGGCAATAATGTGTCTCTACCTGAATGAATGCTGTCAATGAATGGGCGATATAAACCACATATAACATTCCTGACCTAATTGCTGCTACGACTTTATACATGTTAATTGGTTAATTAAATGAATTTGAGTGGGCAGACTATGAATTCTGATTCGATGTTGGTGATTGAGATCTATATGAATCTCAATTAGAGTGTAAGTAATTGCTCATCTCCTCTGATCCAGCATGCACACCCAGAAAAATAATTTCATAGTATTTGTTGGTGGGTGGTTGTCTACTTTGTCAGAATCTGAATGCTGTACCACTCGGGACTGTAATCAGTATTACTTAATCGAAATGTCGTGTTACACTAAGGCAGTTTTATTCTAAGTGAAATCTAAAATGTTTCATGTTAGTTCATCGTCCATGATATGTCTTAAATCATTTATGTGTTTTGACTGATTATTCAAGTACAGTTCAAGTGATCGTCTTGCGTAAAAAAAACAAGTTGATGGCGCAACGCTGCATTTGGTTCAGTCCTTGGCACATACACATACAGTGCCTTCGGAAAGTATTCAGACCCCTTGACTCTTTCCACCTTTTGTTATGTTACAGCCGTACCCTAAAATTGATTAAATAAATTTAAAAAACTCAGCAATCTATACACAATACCCCATAACGACAAAGCAAAAACAGTTTTTTTAATTAACAGAAATATGTTATTTGCATCAGTTTCCAGACCCTTTGCTATGAGACTCAAAGTTGAGCTCAGGTGCATCCTGTTTCCATTGATCATCCTTGAGATGTTTCTACAACTTGATTGGAGTCCACCTGTGGTACATTTAATTGCACATGATTTGGACATGGCAAACAACTGTCCCACAGTTTACAGTGCATGTCAAAGCAAAAACCAAGCCATGAGGTCGAAGGAATTGTCTGTAGAGCTCCGAGACAGGAATGTGTCGAGGCACAAATCTAGCGAAAGGAACCAAAAAATGTCTGCAGCATTGAAGGTTGCCAAGAACACATTAGCTTCCATCATTCTTAAATGGAAAAAGTTTGGAACCACCAAGACTCATCCTAGAGCTGGCCACCCGGCCAAACTGAACAATCAGGGAAGAAGGGCCTTGGTCAGGGAGGTGACCAAGAACCCAATGGTCACTCTTACAGAGCTCTAGTTCCTCTGTAGAGATGGGAGAACCTTCCAGAAGGACAACCATCTCTGCAGCACTCCACCAATCAGGCCTTTATGGTAGAGTTGCCAGATGGAAGCCACTCCTAAGGTAAAGGCACATGACAGCCCGCTTGGAGTTTGCCAAAAGGCACCTAAAGACTCTCAGACCATGAGAAACAAGGTTCTCTGGTCTGATGAAACCAAGATTGAACTCTTTGGCCTGAATGGCAAGCCTCAAATCTGGAGGAAAGCTGGCACCATCCCTACGGTGAAGCATGGTGGTGGCAACATCAGCTGTGGGGGTGTTTTTTTAGCGGCAGGGACTCAGAGACTAGTCAGGATTGAGGCAAAAATGAACGGAGCAAGGTGCAGAGAGTTCCTTGATGAAAACCTGCTCCAGAGCGCTCAGATCTTCAGACTGGAGCGAAGGTTCACCTTCCAAATGGACAAGAACCTGTGCACACAGCCAAGACAACACACGAGTGGGCTTTGGGACAAGTCTATGAATGTCCTTGATTGGCACAGCCAGAGCCCGGAGTTGAACCCGATCGAACATCTCTGGAGAGACCTGTGCAGCAACGCTCCCCATCCAACCTGACAAAGCTTGAGAGGATCTGCAGAAAATAATGGGAGAAACTCCCCAAATACAGGTGTGCCAAGCTTATAGCGTCATACTCAAGGCTGTAATCGCTGCCAAAGGTGCTTCAGCAAAGTACTAAGTAAAGGGTCTGAATGTAAGTGTATTTTTTATAAAACCTGTTTTTGTTTTGTCATTATGGGGTATTGTGTGTAGATTGATGAAGGGAAATAACAATTTAATTCATTTTAGAAAAAGGTTCTAACATAACGAAATGTGTAAAAAGTCAAGGGGTCTGAATACTTTCTGAAGGCACTGTACAAACGACAACTACATCACACCTAACCAGACCCACCTGCTCACAACCCCATCTCCAGCGCCCGCATCACTCCCTGCCACATGGCCTCAAACTGCACCATTTTGTTTCTCTCAGTCACCCACATACTTATAAAACATTTGGATAATAAAGCACTTAAAGGCTGACATTGGTTGATTTTCAGTTTTTAATTATACACTTTTTCAAGATGATTGACAACAAAAGTACCATGCAACCCATAGGGTAATCTCACTGCACCCTTATGTGACATGTCTTCAAATATGCAGACAGACGGATTAAAAGTTTACTTCCATTGTAATTCTTCTGACAGTCAAATTTCTAACTCCACCCATAACTTTGATATTATAACTTTCCCATGCCATGAATCATTATAACCCAATTAAACATGTACCTGGTTATCTAATTTAATTTACTGTGGGCCTAATACCTATGGGTTTAACCTTCTGAATGAATGATATTGAAGATAGAAGCCACCTCTTAATGAGTTCCGAGAGCCGATCCGTTACCCAACAAAATAATAATTTATTTAGCGTAATTATTTTATGAGTAGAGACAGTAGGCTCTTATTCCTCTTTTCCGGAATAATTTAATTTGTCTGCATGTCTATTCAACATTTGGCTAAAAATAAACTATGCCATGAATTAAGAACGATATACAGTGGGGAGAACAAGTATTTGATACACTGCCGATTTTGCAGGTTTTCCTACTTACAAAGCATGTAGAGGTCTGTCATTTTTATCATAGGTACACTTCAACTGTGAGAGACGGAATCTAAAACAAAAATCCAGAAAATCACATTGTATGATTTTTAAGTAATTAATTTGCATTTTATTGCATGACATAAGTATTTGATCACCTACCAACCAGTAAGAATTCCGGCTCTCACAGACCTGTTAGTTTTTCTTTAAGAAGCCCTCCTGTTCTCCACTCATTACCTGTATTAACTGCATCTGTTTGAACTCGTTACCTGTATAAAAGACACCTGTCCACACACTCAATCAAACAGACTCCAACCTCTCCACAATGGCCAAGACCAGAGAGCTGTGTAAGGACATCAGGGATAAAATTGTAGACCTGTACAAGGCTGGGATGGGCTACAGGACAATAGCCAAGCAGCTTGGTGAGAAGGCAACAACTGTTGGCACAATTATTAGAAAATGGAAGAAGTTCAAGATGACGGTCAATCACCCTCGGTCTGGGGCTCCATGCAAGATCTCACCTCGTGGGGCATCAATGATCATGAGGAAGGTGAGGGATCAGCCCAGAACTACACGGCAGGACCTGGTCAATGACCTGAAGAGAGCTGGGACCACAGTCTCAAAGAAAACCATTAGTAACACACTACGCCGTCATGGATTAAAATCCTGCAGCGCACGCAAGGTCCCCCTGCTCAAGCCAGCGCATGTCCAGGCCCGTCTGAAGTTTGCCAATGACCATCTGGATGATCCAGAGGAGGAATGGGAGAAGGTCATGTGGTCTGATGAGACAGAAATAGAGCTTTTTGCTCTAAACTCCACTCGCCGTGTTTGGAGGAATAGAAGGATGAGTACAACCCCAAGAACACCATCCCAACCGTGAAGCATGGAGGTGGAAACATCATTCTTTGGGGATGCTTTTCTGCAAAGGGGACAGGACGACTGCACCGTATTGAGGGGAGGATGGATGGGGCCATGTATCGCGAAATCTTGACCAACAACCTCCTTCCCTCAGTAAGAGCATTGAAGATGGGTCGTGGCTGGGTCTTCCAGCATGACAACGACCCGAAACACACAGCCAGGGCAACTAAGGAGTGGCTCCGTAAGAAGCATCTCAAGGTCCTGGAGTGGCCTAGCCAGTCTCCAGACCTGAACCCAATAGAAAATCTTTGGAGGGAGCCGAAAGTCCGTATTGCCCAGCGACAGCCCCGAAACCTGAAGGATCTGGAGAAGGTCTGTATGGAGGAGTGGGCCAAAATCCCTGCTGCAGTGTGTGCAAACCTGGTCAAGAACTACAGGAAACGTATGATCTCTGTAATTGCAAACTAAGGTTTCTGTACCAAATATTCAGTTCTGCTTTTCTGATGTATCAAATACTTATGTCATGCAATAAAATGCAAATTAATTACTTAAAAATCATACAATGTGATTTTCTGGATTTTTGTTTTAGATTCCGTCTCTCACAGTTGAAGTGTACCTATGATAAAAATTACAGACCTCTACATGCTTTGTAAGTAGGAAAACCTGCAAAATTGTCAGTGTATCAAATACTTGTTCTCCCCACTGTATATATTTATTTTTTATTTTTCACAACGCAATGCGGCACATTGACAACTCAAATCGCTTTAAAGAGCCTTCTAATATTAGAGAACAAATCATCTCTGGATTTCTTCAAATTGCTGTGCAGGAAAAGGATGTCATCCACCGTGCCTGGTCGCAGGCTTGCAACTGGGTTCTCTCGGAAACCACACATCCATCTGTAGGTGAAGCTTTATCCTTTGGATCCACACAATTACCAGGTGGACAGTAGGCCTCTTGAAGCTGCAGAGGAAATCAACAAGACCCTCAAGTATTCTTTCACAATCGCTGGCCTTATTTTAACCTCTCTTGGGTAGGGGGCAGTATTTTGAATTTTGGATGAATGAGGTGCCCAATGTAAACTGCCTGTTACTCAGGCCCAGAAGCTAGGATATGCATATGCATATCTATATATGGTAGTATTGGATAGAAGACACTCTAAAGTTTCCAAAACGGTTAAAATAATGTCTGTGAGTATAACAGAACTGATATGGCAGGCAAAAACCTGAGGAAAATCCATCCAGGAAGTGGGATATTTTTTGATGTGGGTACTTTTCTATTGAATGCCTACACAGTATGTTGGGTTTAGGGCCCAGATTGCAGTTCCTATGGCTTCCACTAGATGTGAACAGTCTTTAGACATTGTTTCAGGCTTGTATTCTGAAAAATTAGGAAGAATGAGACCATTTTGTAAGTGGCATGCAGAATGAACCAGAGCTGTTTTGCGCACGTGACCGATTGAGCGCCGTTCGTTGTTTTTCCTTTCTATTGAAGACGCTATTGTCCGGTTGAAATATTATCGATTATTTAGACAATAGACAACCTGAGGATTAATTATAAGCATCGTTTGACATGTTTCGACGAACTTTACCGGTACTGTTAGGATGTATTCATCCTCATGTCGTGACCGCCTTTGAGCCAGTTGATTACTGAACAAAACGTGCCCAAAAAAATGAGTTTTTGGGACATAAAGAGGGACTTTATCGAACAAAATTAAGATTTATTGTGTAACAGGGCCTCTTGTGAGTGCAAACATATGAAGATCAACAAAGGTAAGTGATTAATTTTATCGCCATTTCTGACTTTTGTAATTCCTTTACTTGGTTGTAAAATGTTTGTATGCTTTTGTAAGCGGGGCGTTGTCCTCAGATAATCTCATGGTATGCTTTCGCCATAAAGCCTTTTTGAAATCTGACACAGCGGCTGGATTAACAAGAAGTTCATCTTTAAGCCGATGTATAACACTTCTATTTTTATGAATTTTTAATTAGACTATTTCTGTATTTTGAATTTGGCGCTCTGCAATTTCACCGGATGTTGGCCAGGTGGGACGCTAGCGGTTTTTAACTGCAGTTTTCAGCTGCACTGTCCCACTTCGTGGTGGACAACAGCCACTCTTAGTTTATGTAGTGTTCTGTAAGGCACAAGCATCCTATTTTTCTAAAATAATGGCGCCATTACATTTACCCAGGTTCTCTCAACTCTGGGACCACCCGCCAGCTGAACTTTTTTGTTGTTGCTCAATTCAGGACTCATGTGAGATAGGAGAGAGACTGACTGAAACATTTACACCTCCATTAATTAACAAAAGGATAGTCTAATAGCTTTGCTAGGTGTGAATAATCCCCCAATTTGTGTCATAGTTTAGACTTTCGATAGATGCTGCGGTCAGTCAGTTGAGTCTTATTGTAAAGTGTAGCCTAATGCCCAAAAAAGGACAACTGAGCAAGAGGGCAAGTACATTAAAGTGTCTAGTTTGAGAAACAAGTCCTCAACTGTCAGCTTCATTAAATAGTACCCGCAAAACACCAGTCTCAAAGTCAACAGTGAAGAGGCGACAGAGTTCCTCTGTCCAGTGTCTGTGTTCTCTTGCCCATCTTAATCTTTTCTTTTTATTGGCCAGACTGAGATATGGCTTTTTCTTTGCAACTCTGCCTAGAAGGCCAGCATCCCGGCCAGCATCCCTCTTCACTGTTGACGTTGAGACTGGTGTTTTGCGGGTACTATTTAATGAAGCTGCCAGTTGAGGACGTGTAAGGCGTCTTTCTCAAACTAGACACTAATGTACTTGTCCTCTTGCCCAGTTGTGCACCGGGGCCTCTCACTCTTTCTATTCTGGTTAGAGCCAGTTTGCACGAGATCTTCAGATTCTCTGAAATGTCTCGCATAGAATAGCCTTCATTTCTATGAACAAGAATAAACTGACAAGTTTCAGAAGAAAGTCTTTGTTTTTGGCCATTTTGGGCCTGTAATCGAACCCACAAATGCTGATGCTCCAGATACTCAACTAGTCTAAGGCCAGTTTTATTGCTTCTTTAATCAAAACAACAGTTTTCAGCTGTGCTAACATAATTGCAGAAGGGTTTTCTGGTGATCAATTAGCCTTTTAAAATTATAAACTTGGATTAGCAAAGAACGTGCCATTGGAACACAAGAGTGATGGTTGCTGATAATGGGCCTCTGTTTGCCTATACAGATATTCCATAAAAAAATCAGCTGTTTCCATCATTTACAATGTTTACACTGTATTTCTGATCAATTTGATGTTATTTTAAATGGACCAAAAAAATAGATTTTCTTTCAAAAACAAGGACATTTCTAAGTGACCCCAAACTTTTGAATGGTAGTGTACATAGATACATACATACACTTAGGTTGGAGTCATTAAAATTCGTTTTTCAACCACTCCACAAATGTCTTGTTAACAAACTATAGTTTTGGCAAGTCAGTTAGGACATCTACTTTGTGCATGACACAAGTCATTTTTCCAACAATTGTTTACGGACAGATTATTTGACTTATTCGCTGTATCACAATTCTAGTGGGTCAGAAGTTTACATACGCTAAGTTGACTGTGCTTTTAAACAGCTTGGAAAATTCCAGAAAATTATGTTATGGCTTTAGAAGCTTCTGATAGGCTAATTGACATAATTTGAGTCAATTGGAGGTGTACCTGTGGATGTATTTCAAGGCCTACCTTCAAACTCAGTGCCGCTTTGCTTGACATCATGGGAAAATCAAAAGAAATCAGATAAGACCCCAGAGAAAAAGTAGACTTGTAGACCTCCACAAGTCTGGTTCATCCTTGGGAGCAGTTTCCAAATGCCTCTAGGTACGAGGTTCATCTGTACAAACAATAGTACACAAGTATAAACACCATGGGACCACGCAGCCGTCAGACCTCTCAGGAAGGAGACAGTCCTAGAGATGAATGTACTCAAATCAATCCCAGAACAACAGCAAAGGACGTTGTAAAGATGCTGGAGGAAACAGGTACAAAAGTATCTATATCCACAGTAAAACAAGTCCAATACTGACAAAACCTGAAAGGCCACTCAGCAACGAAGAAGTCACTGCTCCAAAACCGCCATAAAAAACCCAGACTACGGTTTGCAACTGCACATGGGGACAAAGATCGTACTTTTTGGAGAAATGTCCTCTGGTCTAATGAAACAAAAATAGAACTGTTTGGCCATAATGACCATCGTTATGTTTGGAGGAAAAAGGGGGTGGCTTGCAAGCCGAAGAACACAATCCCAACTGTGAAGCACGGGGGTAGCAGCATCATGCTGTCGGGGTGCTTTGCTGCAGGAGAGACTGTTGCACCCCACAAAATACATGGAATCATGAGGAAGGAAAATTATGTGGATATATTGAAGCAACATCTCAAGACATCAGTCAGGAAGTTAAAGCTTGGTCGCAAACGGGTCTTCCAAATGGACATTGACCCCAAGCATACTTCCAAAGTTGTGGCAAAATGGCTTAAGGAAAACAAAGTCAAGGTATTGGAGTGGCCATCACAAAGCCCTGACCTCCCTCCTATTGAAAATCTGTGGGCAGAACTGAAAAAGTGTGTGCGAGCAAGGAGGCCTACAAACCTGACTCAGTTACACCAGCTCTGTCAGGAGGAATGGGCCAAAATTCACCCAACTTATTGTGGGAAGCTTGTGGAAGGCTACCCGAAACGTTTGACCCAAGTTAAACAATTTAAAGGCAATGCTACCAAATACTAATTGAGTGTATGTAAACTTCTGACCCACTGGGAATGTGATGAAAGAAATAAAAGCTGAAATAAATCACTCTCTACTATTATTCTGAAATTTCGCAATCTTAAAATGAAGTGGTGATCTAACTGACAGGGATTTGGACAGGGATTTGTTACTAGGATTAAATGTCAGGAATTGTGAAACTGAGTTTAAATGTATTTGGCTAAGGTATATGTAAACTTCCGACTTCAACTGTACATACATACGTAGTACCAGTCAAAAGTTGACAATTACTTATTCAAGGGATTTGTTTATTTTCACTATTTTCTACATTGTAGGATAAAAGTGAAGACATCGGAACTTTGAAATAACATATGGAATCATGTAGTAACCAAAAAAGTGTTATACAAATCAAAATATATTTCATATTTGAGATTCTTCAAATAGCCACCCTTTGCCTTGACAGCTTTGCACACTCTTGGCATTCTCTCAACCAACTTACTGGGGTAGTCACCTGGAATGCACGACTTCACAGGTGAGACGTTTGAACTTTAAAAAAAAATGTATTATCAAAATGCGTGCAGAAATGCCTTCTCGACCATAAGAACAGTCATGTGCCTTAATAAAAATGTTGTGCCATCTGTAAATACAAATACATCTGTTAAATTACGAGCCTGGTTGGTTTAGCCAAAGAAAAAGTCAGGAACCTTCCCGCTAGCCATGATTGGCTGAGATAATGAGTGGTCTGAACATGCCGAGAGATGAGTTTCAGACTGGTCTGCGGTGTAGCATCTTGTGTCTATAAAGTGAGCTTCTCATTATGCGTAGATAATTCTTTCTGTGGCAGTTTGTTCGAAAGATATAACGTTAGCCATAGAGAACTGCAAATATGTTGCTACTGTTCAATAACAGTTGCCCTGAATGTATCAGGCACTATCGACAAAGGTCAGTGGGAAAAAGTTGTGATGGACTACTTCTGGAGGACAATTGTGCCATGCTGACTCTGACTTTGAAAATTAATCAGACGACGAGGACATTGTAGATTAATTTATGTGTATGAAGTGTGTGTAACGTTTGTGATGTTTTCTCAGAATGTAATTTCGCATTGCTAGTTATAGCCTAATGTTAGCTAGCTAACTAGCTAACATTGAATCTATTTGGTTAACTTTTGTCATAGCTATGACAATCGGTTTGTATTGCGAGAAACGTTACATTATGGATTGGGATTATAGTTAATTGTTTAGCTAACATTACATGTCTAAACAAAAGACCAAGTTAAAGCTTGCTGTTAGCTAGCTAACATTAGCTGAAGTTAGATGGCTGGCTTGCTAGCTAACATTAACTTATGTGTATGAAGTGTGTGTAACGTCAGTGATGTTTTCTCAGAATGCCATTTCGCATTGCTAGTTATAGCCTAATGTTAAGTAGCTAACAAACTATTTTGTTAACTTTAGATTGCTATGACATACAAGGATAATGGTCTAATGTCTCCCATCAAGAAGAGAGCTAGCCCAAGCAAGCACAGGTTACACCTGAAGCATGAGGACTTGCAGCGAGTGGTGAACTTCATCAACAACTACGCAGAGGATAATGAAATATTATTACCAGGACGCCACACAGGACACAAACACTTTGGTGGAAAGCTGCTGCCATCCCATGTGACAAAAGCAGCAGTGGCATCTCTACAAGGAATTGATGACAACACTTGTATGTAAATCATAAATAACACATTTTGATTATAGACACGTTTTGATTAGACAAATGTATATTTTTGAGAAGATCAGGGAGTTTTGTGACGAAGAGGCTATGGACATCACATGCCCTGCACCAAAGTCAAGGACAGGACAGAAACAGGCTCTCCAAATATAGATTCCCTTGCTCATGCGTGGTTTGGACAGACAAGTCATCAGCACTATCTGCAGTGCCTCCATTAAAATGACTCTCTCCTAACACACGTTGCTGCTACTATTTTTTTTATATCCTTCTGCTCAGCCACTTTACCCCTGATTGTATGCATATAACTACCTCGTCTATCACTATTGTTATTGATATTGTTTGTGTACTGTATATTATATTATTTACATTGACACTATCTCTTTTTGATATTGCTACTATGCAAGTAACCATTTGCCTGTACCGTTTACACCTTCTGTAGAGAACCATCCACTTAGCAAGACTTATTGAGCAAAATATTGATATATAAAATGAATATTGATATGTGTAGTCGTCACATGATTTTGTGACATACCACAACAATATCATGTGACCGTATCAAGTGTCCACCACATAAATATATGGCACATGCATCTGTTTATGTACTATACATGTGCACCTCACTCAGGTTTCAACTCCGGTTGCATGACCTTAGCTATTGTATGGAATACTGTGTGATAAGTGCATGTGTAACAATATATAAAGTATGCTAATGTACTGGTGTGCAGGCATTTGGGCAATGGTGTAAAGTACTTCAGTAAAAATACTTTAAAGTACTACTTTTTCTTCACTACATTCCAAAATAAAATAATGTATTTTGTACCCCATATATTTTCCCTGACACACAAAAGTACTCGTTACATTTTGACAGAATTTTTTCCCAATTCACACACTTATCAAGAGAACATCCCTGGTCATCCCTACTGCATTTGAGCTTGCAGACTCACTAAACACAAATGCTTCTTTTGTAAATTATGTCTGAGTGTTGGAGTGTGCCCCTGGCTATCCATCAATAAAAATCTAAAAAAATTGGTTTAATATAAGGAATTTAAAATTACTTATTCTTTTGATACTTAAGTACATTTTAAAAAATTCCATTCAAAAGTGAGTTTACAAGTTTATCAACTGAAAGCAGAATTACTTTCCCATTGTTCCTGAAAAATGTTGTGTATGATGTACCATTTTTTTTAGCTCTGAGTCTACTTTTTACCAATGTAATTTTTTTTTTTTTTTACAATTGTTCTACATATGACCAATTTGAGGCGGCCAGTCACATTTCATTTTCAATAAATTTGCTAAAATGTCAAAAAACCTGTTTTCACTTTGTCATGACGGGGTATTGTGTGTCGTTAGATGAGACAAAATATAAACCATTTTGAATAGAGGCTTTAACAACAAAATGTGGAATAAGTGAAGGGATATGAATACTTTCTGAAAGCATTGTAGATGGGCTATATGGGCTAAGGTCAAATGTGATAGTCTGCCTAACTAGCCTGAGTAGGCCTATAACTCCATTCATATTCTATTCAGAGTTTAAAGAAATTAATCAAATTGGACATTTCTAATTCTGAAATATTCACCAGCACTCGGCCCCGCCCCACTGTCACGGTTCATGAGTCCACTGCCTCACTCTCTTTTTTTTCTCTCTCTCTCTCTCTCTTTTTTTCTCTCTCTCTCTCTCTCTCTCTCTCTCTCTCTCTCTCTCTCTCTCTCTCTCTCTCTCTCTCTCTCTCTCTCTCTCTCTCTCTCTCTCTCTCTCTCTCTCTCTCTCTCTCTCTCTCTCTCTCTCTCTCTCTCTCTCTCTCTCTCTCTCTCTCTCTCTCTCTCTCTCTCTCTCTCTCTCTCTCTCTCTCTCTCAATCTTGGCCTGATTGTCTGCGCCAGCTGGAATTAATTATCTTCCCCTTTATATGTTCTGTAACCTGTGTTTCTTGTTGTCAGATCGTTGTTTCTTCCCTGAGGTTGTGTCGTGTGTCTGTGCTCATTCTCTCGCCGCCCTTGTGTGGATTCTGCTGTGCTCCTTCCTACCCAGCCGGACACACTCCCTTGGATTTCTCAGCACGCTATCATCAGAGGATGCGCCCTAGGCCCTGGGTTGGATTCCGTCTGAGTATATTCTGTCTGTCCTGTTGATGCTGTAAACTGTTTCATTAAACCATCGTTGCTTGCATCTTGCATCCGCCTCTGTATTGTGACAGAACGATCTGAGCAGACCATGGATGCAGCGAGTTCAACGAGTCTGACCGAATTCATTTCCCGCAGTATCACGAGAATGGATCAACAAGAGGAGAACATCTCCAGCACAGGTCGGGCAGTACAAGCCATGGCGACGCAGGTATCCCAGCTGACCCAACAATTACAACATCTGAGGGGTCTCGCTGCGCCACCTACACCGGCAGTTCCACACGCCCCGCCAGAGCTGGATTCTCAGCTAGAGCCACGGCTACCGACACCAGAGGGTTATTCAGGTGATCCGTACTATTGTAGAGCTTTTCTTACGAGATGTTCCATGCATTTCTCGTTGCAGCCACGGACCTTCAACCAGGAACAGTCTAAGGTAGCATTCGTACTCACACTGCTATCCGGCAAAGCGGCTCTTTGGGGAACGGCGGTGTGGGCGAACCAGGACCCATGCTGCACCTCTTTCCAGACACTCTCTGAGGAGATGAGAAGAGTCTTCGATCGGGCCGTGGCGGGTAGGGAGGCGGCCAGACTACTCGCTGACCTTCGCCAAGGAGACCGTTCAGTATCGGATTATTCCATTCAATTCCGCACTCTGGCTGCAGGGTGTCAGTGGAACGAGGAGGCGCAGTGGGACATGTTCCTGCATGGGCTGGAGGACCGGGTTCAGAAGGAGATTTATGTTCTGGATCTTCCCAGGAGTTTAAATGGACTAGTGGAATTAGCCTTGAGGGTCGACGCTCGTCTGAGTCGTATTGGCCGCCGAGCATGCCCTAACAGACCGTATAACAACACGGAGGACTGGCATGCCAGCGGCGGGAACACGGCCAGTTCAGACTTCGCTCACGAACTCATGCAGCGGGGAAGAGCTCGCCTCTCTCGGGAGGAGAGGGAGAGGCGGAGATCCCAAGGACTCTGTCTCTACTGTGGTAGAGCGGACCACTTTATCCACTCCTGCCCGGTAAAAGATCAAGCCCGGTAGTAAGTATGAGGCTACTATCGGGTGGTGTCACCATAGAGAAGACCTCATCATCCACCCTCCTCCCGGTAAGACTAAGATGGGCCACCCACACGCACGACACCCAAGCCTTACTGGACTCAGGAGCAGAGGGTAATTTCATGGACTTCAAGCTCGCTCACAAGCTCCAGATTCCTATCACCTCACTCACGCACAAGATATCCGTCAACGCTCTCAATGGTCAAGAACTCCCCAACATTTCTCACACCACTGAACCTATCACACTCATCACTTCCGGCAATCACACTGAGACATTATCATTTCTACTCATGGACTCACCTCTGGCACCATTAGTTCTCGGCCACCCTTGGCTCACCCAACACAACCCCAGAGTTGACTGGGGTCAGAACTCTATATCCATGTGGAGTAACAAGTGTCTTGAGTCCTGTTTAGTGTCGGCTTGTTCATCTGTCTCTGATTCTGTGTTTCTAGAGGAGGCAGTGGATTTGTCTAACGTGCCCGTTGAATACCTCGACCTGAAGGAGGTGTTCAGTAAGTCCCGTGCTGCTTCTCTTCCTCCGCATCGTCCCTATGACTGTGCAATAGAATTATTGCCAGGTGAGTCTCCGCCTAAGGGTAAGTTATATTCTCTCTCTGTTCCTGAGAGGGAGGCTATGGAGAGATACATCTCTGATTCTCTGGCATCTGGATTCATTCGTCCTTCCTCTTCTCCAGCGGGGGCGGGGTTCTTCTTTGTGGGGAAGAAGGACGGATCTCTGCGTCCTTGCATTGATTACCGTGGGTTGAATAACATCACAGTGAAGAATACCTATCCCTTACCGTTGATGTCCTCAGCCTTTGAAAGGTTACAGGGAGCATCTGTGTTCACTAAGTTGGATTTACGTAATGCTTATCATTTGGTTCGCATAAGGAGGGGGGACGAATGGAAAACAGCGTTTAACACCCCCAGAGGGCATTTCGAATATTTGGTCATGCCTTTCGGGCTATCCAACTCCCCAGCGGTTTTCCAGGCACTCGTCAATGACGTGCTGAGAGATATGATTGATCAGTTCATATATGTTTACCTGGATGACATACTGATTTTTTCTTCTTCTCTCCAGGAACATGGTCAGCACGTCAGACGAGTGCTCCAGAGGTTGTTGGAGAATGGACTTTTTGTCAAGGCGGAGAAATGCATTTTTCATGCACAATCCGTTCCATTCCTAGGTTACATCGTCTCGACTGAAGGTATTCGCATGGATCCTGACAAGATTAAGGCTGTGGTGGAGTGGCCAAGCCCAGAATCCCGTAAGGCCCTACAGAGGTTTCTGGGATTCGCCAATTTCTACCGGCGTTTTGTTCGCAACTTTAGCCAGATAGTCGCTTCCCTTACCGCCTTAACCTCCCCCAGAGTGACGTTCAGGTGGACCGATACAGCCGAGGCTGCATTCGTCAAACTCAAGAGCCGCTTTGTTTCGGCCCCCATCCTCATAGCTCCCGATCCCTCGCGTCAGTTCGTGGTGGAGGTGGACGCTTCAGAGGTGGGGGTAGGTGCGGTACTTTCCCAACGTGCCGCTTCTGACAACAAGATGCACCCTTGCGCGTTCCTTTCCCATCGGTTATCACCTGCGGAACGCAACTACGACATTGGCAACAGAGAGTTGTTGGCAGTAAAGTTAGCATTGGAGGAGTGGCGCCATTGGTTAGAGGGTTCGGGGGTACCTTTTATAGTTTGGACCGATCACAAGAATTTGGAATATATCAGAACAGCCAAGAGACTCAACTCCAGGCAGGCGCGGTGGGCACTCTTTTTCGGACGTTTTGAATTCTCTCTCTCGTATCGCCCGGGTTCCAAGAACGTCAAACCCGATTCCCTTTCTCGCATTTTTGACCATTCCGAACACCCATCCACTCCCGAGTGCATCCTACCCAGGACCTTAGTGGTCTCCACACTTATATGGGAGGTTGAATCGAGGGTCAGAACGGCCTTAGAAGGGGTAACGCCTCCGCCCGGTTGTCCGCCTAATCGGTTGTTTGTGCCGGAGGGGTGTCGGTCCGATGTTATTCGGTGGGGGCATTGCTCCAACGTAGCGTGTCATCCAGGAGTCAGCCGTACTAGCTTTTTAGTGAACCAACGCTTTTGGTGGCCGCTGATGGCTCGTGACATTCACAGTTTTGTCTTGGCTTGCTCGGTTTGTGCCACTGGGAAGAGTTCTAATCGACCCCCAGATGGGTTACTCCAACCGCTGTCGGTCCCTTCGAGACCCTGGTCCCACATCGCGCTAGATTTTGTTACCGGTCTCCCGCCCTCCCAGGGCAGGACGGTTGTTTTAACCGTGGTGGACCGGTTCTCGAAGGCGGCTCATTTTATTCCCTTGCCTAAATTACCATCTGCCAAGGAAACAGCGGTAACGGTCGTGGATCATGTCTTTCGCTTACATGGCCTGCCGATGGACGTAGTTTCTGACCGGGGGCCCCAATTTGTGTCCAAGTTTTGGCAGGAGTTTTGTAGGTTACTGGGAGCGAGTGTCAGTCTTTCTTCAGGGTTTCATCCCCAGAGCAACGGTCAAACGGAGAGGGCCAACCAAGATTTGGAGAGAGTGTTGCGATGTTTGGTTTCTAAGAACCCCTCTTCCTGGAGTCAACAACTCTCTATGGTTGAGTACGCTCACAATTCGTTGCCAGTGGCAGCCACGGGTCTCTCTCCGTTTGAGTGTAGTTTAGGTTACCAGCCACCTATCTTTCCCAGTACGGAGTCCGAGGTCACTGTTCCCTCCGCTCACGCTTTCATCCAGAGGTGCCGTCACGCATGGAGCAGAGCCCGTGAGACTCTCCTCCGGGTGGGGGCGCGCACCAAGGCTAAGGCCGATCGCCACCGGTCGAAGCCTCCGGTATACGTCGTTGGACAAAGAGTGTGGCTTTCCACGAAGAACATTCCACTCCGATCCGTTTCTAACAAGCTTGCCCCCAAATTTATCGGGCCGTTCAAGGTCACCAGGATCATTAGTCCGGTGGCGGTCCGGCTCAAGCTTCCTCCGGCGTATAGGAGAATTCATCCTACCTTCCATGTGTCCAAGATAAAACCGGTGTTTCAGGCACGCATTAATCCGCCGGTCCCGGTTCCCCCGCCGCCACGACTTGTTGATGGGGAGACCACCTTTTCTGTCAATCGGATTTTGAACTCGAGAAGGAGGGGACGCGGATTCCAGTACCTGGTAGACTGGGAGGGTTACGGTCCGGAGGAGAGAAGTTGGGTACCCGCTAGGGACATTCTGGATCACTCCCTTATCGATGATTTCAATCGACAGGTAAATTTGCCTGGGAACGCCAAGAGGCGTTCCTAGGGGGGGGGGTATTGTCAGGGTTCATGAATCCACTGCCTCACTCTCTCTTTCTCTCTCTCTCTCTCTCTCTCTCTCTCTCTCTCTCTCTCTCTCTCTCTCTCTCTCTCTCTCTCTCTCTCTCTCTCTCTCTCTCTCTCTCTCTCTCTCTCTCTCTCTCTCTCTCTCTCTCTCTCTCTCTCTCTCTCTCTCTCTCTCTCTCTCTCTCTCTCTCTCTCTCTCTCTCTCTCTCTCTCTCTCTCTCTCTCTCTCTCTCTCTCTCTCTCTCTCTCTCTCTCTCTCTCTCTCTCGTCTTTGTGTGGGCGTGGTTCCCAATCTTGGCCTGATTGTCTGCGCCAGCTGGAATTAATTATCTTCCCCTTTATATGTTCTGTAACCTGTGTTTCTTGTTGTCAGATCGTTGTTTCTTCCCTGAGGTTGTGTCGTGTGTCTGTGCTCATTCTCTCGCCGCCCTTGTGTGGATTCTGCTGTGCTCCTTCCTACCCAGCCGGACACACTCCCTTGGATTTCTCAGCACGCTATCATCAGAGGATGCGCCCTAGGCCCTGGGTTGGATTCCGTCTGAGTATATTCTGTCTGTCCTGTTGATGCTGTAAACTGTTTCATTAAACCATCGTTGCTTGCATCTTGCATCCGCCTCTGTATTGTGACACCCACCTCCTCGGCCAGTCAGGAGCTACTACTGCATTGCGGCTGTGGCATACTATTTACTAAACGGTAAGTGGTAAATAATATGTAGTGTAAGTATGTAGTATGCTAGTATGGGTATTCGGACACAGCTAGTGTGTGAGGACAGTGTGGAGCAGTCATGGCTGTTGCGTCCTGCTCCTCCCTGTGCCTCGTGGCTGCCTACGGGTCTGTGTGTGAGACAGGGCCGTCTATTATCTGGCGAGTGAACTGCGGGCGTATTTAATTACAGTGTCAGATCCGCTAAATAGTCCTCCACCAAGACCCTCTGCAATCTCACCTGACAGATTCTATCAATAAAATTCACTTGCTTAAATTAAACCTCCAAATAGGAATCCCTTTTGGTGCTCCCCGATCGATGAGACCCCCGCCCCGTCCACATCCCTCTCGTACGTCCCCCTCTCATTAACCTAAAGGAAAGACAGGTGAAAGTGAAAGCTTCGAACCCCCCACACTCCATTATGCCCATCCCTTCTCTCCCCCAGTTTCACCTTCACACTTCAATTGACACTAATACTTGCAAAGTATATTCTGCTGACTCACTGGGGTGTATTTGCATTTCTGACAGAGCAGTTGGAGAATGTCAGGTGATTTGTGATGAGAAAATAAATAAAACCGATCCTGTGTTCCAGTTGCGGTTCGGAAGGGGGCGGGGAGAAAAAGCCCTGTTTTATGTTTGATTCATGCATATACAATGGTGCTCGCCACATGCCACATCTCCAGTCCTCGATATACATTAACGGTAATCAAGCTTGCATTACACAATTTGGTGCCATTCAAAATCCCTTCATTATCACTGAATACGTTTTCGCAAGCAGCCATTTTCTCCCCCCTGCACTCCCCCTCGAGATCAGGCCAACGCTGTGTATGTACGGTTCATGGAAAACCGCATCCAATAAATTAGCCCCTGCATTCACAGGTCCTGATGCAGTGTATGAAGCAAATTGGTTTTTCTCCAGCACATCTATCTTTACCTGCTCTGCCAGATGAATGCTAGTAAGTGAGCCCCCTCCCTGTACCGGCATCATACACAGGCGCTCTACGAGCTAAGGCAGCACATGCAGCCATAGAAACAGTTTTGCTCTACTTGAGGCCTCATAGCGACACAGTTATTAAAGGCTATCTCCTCACAACGCATCACCTTAATAAAAGACAGGATGTTAAAACATGTGGACAGCACACAACTACCATGAAATGGTTATTTTTGCCATGAGATACTATGTGTTAACAAAAATATAAAAACTCAACATGCAACAATTTCAAAGATTTTACTGAGTTACAGTTCATATAAGGAAGTAAGTCAATTGAAATTAATTCATTAGGCCCTAATCTATGGCTTTCACATGACTGGGCAGGGGTGCAGCCATAGGTGAGCCTGGGAGGGCATAGGCCCACTCACTGGGCAGCCAGCCCACCCAATCAGAATGAGTTTTTCCACACAAAAGGAATGACAAATACTCCTCAACTCATGAAACCAACACTTTACATGTTGCGTTTGTATATTTTTTCAGTGTACTAAAACTACCATCGTGATGGACAATTGAATGAACAATCACATGCAATACCCGATAGAGATCAGGTGCTTACCTTAATGGTTTTGGTCTGAAGTCTCAGGCCATTTAAGGTGTTGATGGCTTTTTCTGCATCTTTTGGGTCCATGTAATTCACAAATCCATAACCTAGGCTCTGCCCTGCAATCAGAAAACAAACCAATTAGAATTTACAAGCTTGGCTGTGATCAGATCAGGTTTGTCTTGACCACACACAGTAGGCCACATCAATGCAGTAGACTAGATATGGACGGTTAGGTTCTAATTCTCAGAGAAAAAACTCAACGGACATTATGAAAGCTTAACCAAGTTTATTCTTCCTAGTGGATCAATACAGCTACATTAGACAAAACATGTTTCCACCATCACAAGTATATATATACTCCAATTTAGGCACCCCTTCTCCTCTCCAATCCTTACATATTTTATGGTTCGACAGGAAGACAAACTGATAAGGGAGAAATAATGGTTTATTACCCTAAGGGGATCTGACCTGACCTCAACCCCTCATTTGCCTAATCCAAAGAACTCCACCCGTATCCCCTATAGCAATCCTGTGACTTCCTCCCATCCACCCAGCACATTCCAAAGCCATCTGGCTCCTACAGGTAACCATTAACTTCTAATGTAAAAACCAGTCTCTATCACCCCTCAGATACTATAATCTTACTTCTAATGTATCATGTCTCTAGGGTAGCAATGTTCCACGTTTAACCCAGAATCCAACAGGACACACAAGATGTGTCCGTATCTAGTCTAGCATTTCACTACACCCGCAATAACATCTGCTAAACACGTGTATGTGACCAATACAATTTGATTTGATTTAGAATACAATACAGTAGTTCAAATTTAAAAGGGCATATGATGAACTTGCAGCCTCAATGGTGCGGCCCTACATCACACACACAAAAAATAATACATTAATTCCTAATTACTGCCAATCCAGTGCAGCCATGATGCTCTAAACACTACTTCCTATCCAGCGACAGCATAGTAATCTATTGTAGACCGCCAATCCCTTTCAATCAAAATGTTTTCAACCACAGGATATTCTAAAACAGGAAGCCACATACAACGGTCAGCATTTGAAACAACGGTAAACACTTTACTTGACAGCCAGCGTCTAACACGTTATGACACTGTTATAACACCGCCGTGACGCATATTTAGACCTGTTGTGACATATTGCGTTATGTTATGGCTGGTTATGACACCAACATAAGAGTGTCAAAACCCACAAAACCTACCACACCATAGCCCACCTGTCAACAGTATGTTTATGTTATATAACATTTTCTGAAATGTAACATATTAAATTATAATTGTAATTGCGCACACATTGATGTCAGAAAGAAATATACCTTCCCTTATGCTCTGTTGCTGATGACTGGGATGAATGTCGGACAAGATGAATGCCTCACTGACTGAAGGGCATGTACGTGATAGGCCTATTTGGCTTATATGATTATAATGCTTCTTGACAGTGTCATCAAGTGTATTTGACAAGTTAATAATACATTTTTTTAAATGACTAAAGAATTCATTACAACGAAAGGAAACTTCTTGGCAGAGGAACAACATTTGAAAAAACAGTCATAAAATAACGCAATATGTCACAAAAGCTGTAAATACACTTCATGGCCAAAAGGATACTCGTCAAAATCATGGGCATTAATATGGAGTCAGTCCCCCCTTCGCTGCGATAACAGCCTCCACTCTTCTGGAAAGGCTTTCCACCAAATGTTGGAACATTGCTGTGGGGAATTTCATCCATTCAGCCACAAGAGCATTAATGAGGTCGGGCACTGATGTTGGGTGATTAGGCCTGGCTCACAGTCTGCGTTTCAATTCATCCCAAAGGTGTTCGATAGGGTTGAGGTCAGGGCTCTGTGCAGGCCAGTTGTTCTTCCACACCGATCTCGACAAAGCATTTCTGTATGAACCTCGCTTTGTGCACCGGGGGACTGTCATGGTGAAACAGGAAAGGGCCTTCCTGAAACTGTTGCCACAAAGTTGGAAGCCCAGAATCGTCAAGAATGTCATTAAATGATGTATCGTTAAGATTTCCCTTCACTGGAACTAAAGGGGTCTAGCCCAAACCTTGAAAAACAGCCCCAGACCACTATTACACCAAACTTTAGTTTGGAGAAGGTGTTTACACTGCTCCAGAGTCGAAATGGCGGTGAGCTTTACACCACTCCAGCCGACGCTTGGCATTGCGCATTAGTGATCTTAGGCTTGTGTGCGGCTGTTCCGACATTAAAACCCATGAAGCTCCCGACAAAGTTATTGCGCTGACGTTGCTTCCAAAGGTGGTATGGAACTTGGTAGTGAGCGTTGCAACAGAGGACAGACAATTTTTACACGCTACGCACTTCAGCGGTCTTGTTCTGTGAGCTTGTGTGGCCTACCACTTCACGGCTGAGCCGTTGTTGCTCCTATACGTTTCCACTTCACAATAACAGCACTTACAGTTGACCAGGGCAGCAATTTTACGAACTGACATGTTGGAATCCTATGACGATGCCACGTTGAAAGAAACTGAGCTCTTCAGTAAGGCCGTTCAATGTCTGGCTATGGAGATTGCATGGCTGTGTGCTCAATTGTATATACCTGTCAGCAACGGGTGTGGCTGAAATAGCTTATACACTTCGAAAGGGTGTCCACATACGTTTGTATATATGGGTCATGACAGTATTATAACCATAGCATAACGTGCTATGACACTGGTTGTCAAGTAAAGTGTTACCGAAACAACTATTAGATTATGCCAAAAATCTTTGCCCATATCAATATTTTCATATTCCCATGGTAGCGGGCACAAACTACCCCTTAATTTACATTTACATTTACATTTAAGTCATTTAGCTGACGCTCTTATCCAGAGCGACTTACAAATTGGAAAGTTCATACATATTCATCCTGGTCCCCCCGTGGGGAATGAACCCACAACCCTGGCGTTGCAAGCGCCATGCTCTACCAACTGAGCCACACGGGACCACCATTTAAGTTCACAAACATGGCCACAAAGGAAAACTAATATTAACGCCATCAAACATACACATGTAATGCAATGGGGGATGCAGATTCAACAAGAGTTTGAGGTGTTGGCTTTCTAGAGGCCTCTCTTCAAACAGATGGTGCCTTTTTACATGCTATAAATGGGAAGCTTCACTCCCATTCTGGCTCAATATGGGCTATCCCCGTGAGTCATTGCTTGCACAGGTTCCTCCGCTTGTATGATGAACAGTTCATAAACGTAAATTCCCCTTCCATCTCGGGGAGTGCTATAGCCAGGAAAAACAGTGAAGTGAAGCAAAGCCTCCCTCACTGGGATGTGAGAAAACTACAAATCTGAGGCAGAAATTAAGCCTTCCTATGTATACCTCGCACTCCCTTTGTTCCGATTGGGCTCCCTCAAACATCTGCCTATACTGTAATTGGCTCCACAGTCGTTCCAAGCACTGGGGGCAAAGGGGATTTCACCCAGCACAGAGTAAAGTCTATGGCTCCAAGCTAAAGGAGAGAGGACATCAAGGGTCCAGGATGAGCCAAATCAGGGAGAAAGAGATTCATCTCTCAGATGTTTGGTGATTACCTAACATTTGAGGTACCTAGCACAAGTAGCATACAGGGGTAGGTTGATTAGCCTAAATACACTGCCACAAGAAACACTTTGAATCACCATCCAGTCAAACAGAAATTAAAAGAAATTAGGACAGAGATGTGCATGCAGTATGGAAAGTAAAGTGATGAGAGGGCTCCAACTAGAGCTGAGATTATAAACCGAAAATTATTGACACCAACCGAAGAGACCAATTATCGATGGCATTTTACTTATATCGATAAGTAGCCTTTACTAAAGGAGTAGGAAGTTTGAAATTAAAGTCTGCTAATATGGGCTATTGCTAACAGGACAATTGATAGCCACAACATTTAAAGTAGTAGAAGAAGTTAAGTGTAATAAAAAAAATAAAAAAAGCATTGTTCAATTTATCGTTATTGTGATAATTCAGTCAATTTATCGTGATATGGATTTTTGTCCATATCGCCCCCAGCTCTAGCGCCAACACTAGGTTTCCTCTATGGTCAACAGAGACAGAGTGACATTTTCCACTCCCAAACACACATGTGCTGGGAGCAAATGCACCGTAACATTCACAACAGATGAGAGAGCTGCTACTGCAGCTTGTGATCGAAAAGTGTGTTTTACGCCGTCAACTAAAACTAAAGTTCCTCCTCAAAGAAACTGTTAAAGTAAAGTTACAACATAAATCACACTGCAAATTATAATTCAACTTGCCAACTTCTAAAAAATGTTATGTGTGCTCTCACAGCACTAGTGCATTGCAAGAGTAAAATGACACCTTCAGACACCTATTCAGATAGCCAACAAGCCTAAATCTAACTGGAGTATGTCACACTTTATTACAGCTGCAAAGTTGAGGTACAACAAATGTGTTATTTCCAGTGAAAACATATCAGACAATCTCATTCGGCACACACGACAACACCTTCTCAATCCAACTGAGCATAAAATGATGTGATCATACAGGTAAACTCAGGCGGGCATAGTAGGCAAACATGAGAACAGCTCCCAGATAAGTAAAGCCTGTCCATGTGTGTTTTTCAACTACGCTTTACCACACACACCGGTTATAAATATGTGTTAATGGTGTTAATACCTTGTTTGATTTATTGTGTGCGGTCTTTTAAATTTGGTTTTAAACTGGGTACGCAGAGTGATGGAAATGTTTGAAAGGTTTTTAAATGGTTTCTGAAGTACAGGGAAAGAACATACTTAAACGAGCAAATTTAGAGCGACATTTCCAGTCACACTATGCCCACCTTGACAAAACATATCCAACACAAAGCAACCTCTGAAACAACAAAATAGACCAACTCAACGGACAGCTCAAAGGACAACAACAAATGATGGACAGATCTAGCACTGTTACAGAGAAAACGACAGAGGCGACATATGAGATTGCTTGGATACTCGCGAGAAACAAGGCGGCCTTCACAGATGCGGAGATTGTCAAAGAATGTTTTTTGGCCTCAGCCGAAATATTGAATGCTGATTTCACAAACAAGGAAGCTATTTTAAAGCAAATTAAGGGACTGCAACTGTCAGACTCGACCATAACATGACGCATAGAAGACATCGGCGAGGACATCGGTATGCAACTGATTACTGACATATCCTTGGCGCCATGTTTTAGTATTGCGCTTGACGAAAGCACTGACATATGTGACATTGCCCAATTATTTGTTTGGGTCCACTTCCCTCAAAACGAGTCGTTCAGAGAGAAACTTTTATGTTTGCTACCCTTTCAGGGACAAACACGAGGAGAGGATATTCGGAAAGCCCTCGTTACATTCTTTGCTGATAATAATATTGACTGGTCAAATCTGGCATCTGTGTGCACTTACGGCACCCTAAACATGCGAGGGAAGGAGAAGGGACTCATAGGCCTGATGAGAAAGAGAGGATATTCCAGAATTTATTACGTTTCATTGTATCATTCATCAGGAAGCACTTGTGGCTAAACTCAAAGACTGTGACTTAAATAATTTTTTATTAGTCAGTTAAGAACAAATTCTTATTTACAATGACGGCTTAACCCGGCCAAACCCTAACCCGGACCAATGCTGGGCCAATTGTGCGCTGCCCTATGGGACTCCCAATCACGACCAGTTGTGATTAAGCCTGAAATTGAACCAGAGTCTGTAGTGACGCCTCTAGCACTGAGATGCAGTGCTTTAGACCACTGTGCCACTCGGGAGCCCCCAATGTAATGCAGCAAGGTGTGTGTGGTGAACATTATTATTGCGAGGGCACTGAATCACCGGCAATTCTGCGAGTTGCTGGAGGAATACCAGACAGAATACTGCGACTTGATATTTCACAATGAGGTGAGATGGTTGTCTCGTGGCAGAGTTTTGGAAAGATTTCTCTCTCTCTTCCCTCAAATCCGTGAAATTGTCCCAACCAAGGGGAGAGAGGAGCAAGAGCTGGATGATCCACAGTGGATATTAAAGCTGGCTTTTTTAACTGACATCACCTGCCACCTGAACACGGTGAATCTCCAGCTCCAAGGGAAAGCTAAAACTCTGGGGGAAATGCTGCGTGTGGTCACAGCATTTCAAAATAAAATCTCCACACTGTTCATACCTGACAGACAGTTTGTTTATTTCCCAGAACTCAGCACAGTCACCACATCCAACCCAGACATACTGCAACATTTTAGCTATGATGCATTTGTGTGTGTGTTGGAAGAGTTGGAGTTTGAGTCAAGATTCAAGGATATCATGGAGTACAAGTTTTTCAACTTAATTGAGAACCCCTTTCATGTGCCAGTGTCAACTCTGACCCCAGTCATCACAGCCCTCTGTCCTGACCGTGCTGGAATAGAGAGTGAGATAGTGGAGCTGCAGCCAAATGACACATTGCAAGGTGAACTAAGATCAGGTGTTACCCATTTCTGGAGCCTTCTGTCAGACACCGAGTATCCACTTCTGAAGCAGTGTGTGCAAAAGGTGACCATTTTTTTGTCAGCACTTATTTATGTGAAGCAACATTGTCAACAATGAACATTGTAAAACAGAAACTGAGAAACAGATGCACACCTGGATTGCATCACAAGGATAGCAACAACAGACTATACATTTAGAATGAATTCAGTCAAGGGACATTTTCGCTCATCCAAATACTGAGGTAACAACCCTTAATATGGGACTTATACATGTGATGTAGCCTATTTGATGTGTGTATGTATATATTTGTGATGTGCTGCACATCAAATCAATTGCATGTTGATATTGGAAGAAAAAGTACAGCAAATTAAAGATCTGTGCGGCCCTCTGAATGATTGTCTCAACCCAAAGTGCCACCCTTACAAAAAAATTGTGCGCAACACTGCACTAGATGATAGCTTGGGTCAACCATGAATGGGTTTTGGGTTACCATGTCATCTGAAACCTAATGTTAAAGTGCATCAATAGATATGGACTGTGCTGGTTGATACAGGACAATTAATGACATATAAAGGCTCAGTCTGCTACTTGCGTTAACACCCGAGGATGAGGATGGAGACTGGCATGGAGACTAGCATCCCATTGGCATAGAACAGATGGACACTTCTTTCCCCAATCTCATTTGCATAAAGGGGGTGTGAAATGATTAAAACATATATTTTCTCTCTTCCCTGTTTAAGTCAAGATATTTCTAGGTGCCGTGGATCATAAGATCATTATTCCAGAGGAGGGATTGTTGGAAATTGACTAATTGTCTTGAGAATGTTATAACTATAGAAGTGGATTAGTAGTAGTGACTAATGTGTTATGGGTTAGACAATTTATGTGCAAATAAATTTGTAGCAGGAGGCGAGGTACATACGGGGCCTGCATTTGAGACAATTGCAGAGTCTGGCAGGATCGACATCAGTGTACTATGTGGAGTTTCAAAAACCAAGGCATGAACATTATAGGGAATTGGGAGAGCGGAACGTGACTGGGGCGGAGATCTGTGGGGCTCATAAATTAAGGAACAGGTGATAGTCTCTGGGGAATAATACCACTCCTCTATGTATATTGTTACAGGAGATAGCTGTCCTCCCTCTAATACGAGCTAACTGTGCACAATATAGAGACTACTATGAAGTTAAATTGAACATTACACATACCCAGATCATGGTGTGAGTAGCAGAGATAGTGTTGTCATTTCAGACACTATTGTCAACTTTCAGTGATGGGTTTTGTCAGAGAAGGCACAACGCTTGAAAAAAATAGGCACAGATCCCTGTATACAGGAGGCCACATCACCGGAAGGGAAGTTCGATGTAATAATAGCATCACATCTCCTGCAGAGTGTGATTAAGAAACATGTGACTCAGAGTTTTGTTAGGTTGGATACTCTTCCAACACCAGCCAGCAAACACTTGACACATTTCCCAGAAGATTGGGACTGAGTGACGGTAAATGGAAAGTGTCAGAAGGTGGCTGTTTATTAACAGTTGGGACACAAAGTTTACACTGTAACGAGGGTGTTCACAAAGGGGTGGAGTATAGATCGGCCTTGGGATGACCAAGGGGTACCTAACCTGAGCACAGGAAAGTATTATCCACAGAAGGTCATTGGGATGCTGGTGGCTAGGGGAACGGGTATGAGTTGGGAGATAGGTAGGTAGTATCTGAACGATTCAGTCCTAGATCTATCAGTGAACCACGAAGTTAAAATGAGAGCAGGAGACAGATTCCATGCACTAGTTATTCTCACAGAGGTCGCTGTAGGGACAGTAACTGAAGGAGCAGTAATAGTAGCAAAGGATGCTATATTAACAGCATGGAACTGGACTACAGCGCCAACGAGGTGTATTGTGAAGTATGCATCATGGGCAGTCTTAGTAATAGCAGGGGTTACTTTGGTGGATGTTGAAACATATATACAGTGCTGAGTTACCTCAAGATGAGGTAAAGTTGGTTAAGACCACCGCAAGTGTATATTGGGTGGCCATGTAGGAGGGAGATGGGCAGAAAAGTGAGAATGACATGGTTTGGGAACACCTTTTGGAACCTGTGGCCAGAGGGGGAAGACTGGGTGGAAGCATGAGGAGGTTTTTTAGGGCCTTCATTTTTGTGGAACCCAGCAGAAAACTATCCTGAGTCATGTGAAGAGAGAGTGGGAATCATCATGTTATCAAACTTTGGGTTGTCATACATATGTAATGTGTGCAGAGCTTAACACATTATTAATATCTGCTATGCTTTGCGTTTCTCTTCGCTTTTCAAGTCTTGTGCTATCACTCTCTTAGGAACCAGAAGGAGAAAAAGTCAAAAGCTCCATCAGAAATGGCGGTAAAAAGCTTCAGTTGAAATGTTATTGTGTTGTACAACGAGAAATGTAAAGAAGAGTGAAGTGTGATTATAGATCAGAGGCCATAAGTTCCGGAGTGTAAACCTAATAATTAAAAGTGAATGTTAATCATGTTATATTTTTTGTTAATGTTTTATTTTTTGTTCTTTTATTAGTCATTTCCAAGTGTACATTTGAAGACGGAAGTTTACATACACTTAGGCTGGAATCATTAAAACACGTTTTTCAACAACACAAATGTCTTGTTAACTTCTTATGGCTGGGGGCAGTATTGAGTAGCTTGGGTGAATAAGGTGCCCAGAGTAAACTGCCTGCTACTCAGGCCCAGAAGCTAAGATATGCATATAATTAGTAGATTTGGATAGAAAACCCTCTGAAGTTTCTAAAACTGTTTGAATGATGTCTGTGAGTATAACAGAACTCATATGGCAGGCAAAAATCTGAGAAGAAAATCCAACCAGGAAGTGGGAAATCTGAGGTTTGTAGGTTTTCAAGTCAGTGCCTATCGAATATACAGTGTCTATGGGGTCATAATGCACTTCCTAAGGCTTCCACTAGATGTCAACGGTCTTTAGAACCTTGTTTGATGCTTCTACTGTGAAGGAGGGGGGAATGAGAGCTGTTTGAGTCAGGAGTCTGGCAGAGTGCCACGAGCTCAGTCTTGCACGCTCCCGTGAGAGTTAGCTGCGTTCCTTTTCATTTCTAAAGACAAAGGAATTCTCCGGTTGAAACATTATTGAAGATTTATGATAAAAACATCCTAAAGATTGATTATATACTTCGTTTGACATGTTTCTACAAACTGTAATATGGCTTTTTTGTCTGAACTTTCGCCTGGACTTGCCCACGCCTCCTGAGTTTGGATTTGTGTACTAAACGCTCAAACAAAAAGGAGGTATTTGGACATAAATTATGGACTTTATCGAACAAAACAAACATTTATTGTGGAACTGGGATTCCTGGGAGTGCATTTTGATGAAGATCATCAAAGGTAAGTGAATATTTATAATGCTATTTCTGACTTCTGTTGACTCCACAACATAGCGGGTACCTGTATGGCTTGTTTTTTGTGTCTGAGCGCCGTACTCAGATTATTGTATGGTGTGCTTTTTCCGTAAAGTTTTTGGGAAATCTGAAACAGCAGTTGCATTAAGGAGAAATGTATATAGCGTTCTATAGGGCTGTCCCAGACAAAAAAAACACATTGACCAAGTTTGTCAACCAATCGATTGGTCGACATTTTAAAACGTATCTTTCCATATATTGACACATCCTATGTGTTTTAATCAAATCAACTATATTCACTGAGCTTGTCTGATGCAAGTGACTGACTATAACAGTGTTTATCACGCTGTCTGTGTTGCTGAAGCTGAACATAATTAGCCATTTCTGACTGGAAAATTACAGAAACTACTGTTACTGAAATCGGTCATTTGTTTAGGAAAAACATTCCCTGCTCCCTCAACCCTTGCTCTCTTTACGTGACACATGTATGCATCGCATGCACGTGACCAAAATCCTATTAGCACAGGATTAGTATTACTAGAAAACTTCGGTTATGTAATTATTACTCCAGAATGTCCATTATTCTAGCGGACGAGTCGGGGATTTGTTTTTTTCCAAACTGTCCCCTGCAATTCTTAACTTTTTCACCAATAATTTGAAAGTTATGACGGAAGCCTGCAGGTTTTTATTCTAGGTGTGAAGATACAGTATTTCAACATATCAAATCAATCAATTTGATGGATAAGAAAGTAGTCATGACGACTAGCTTGATTGAGCCTTATCCCCTTAGTTTTATTGCCTAAACTATTTCCATATTGTATGTGGACACCTGCTCGTCGAACATCTCATTCCAAAGTCATGGACATTAATATGGAGTTGGTCCCCCCCTTCGCTGCTATGACAGCCTCCACTCTTCTGGGAAGGCTTTCCACTAGATGTTGGAACATTGCTGCGGTGATTTGCTTCCATTCAGCCACAAGAGCATTAGTGAGGTCGGGAACTGATGTTGGGCGATTAGGCCTGGCTTGCAGTCAGCGTTCCAAATGTATCCCGATGGGGTTGAGGTCAGGGCTCTGTGCAGGGCAGTCAAGTTGTCCCACATCAATCTCAACAAAGCATTTCTGTATGGACCTCGCTTTGTGCACTAGGGCATTGTCATGCTGAAACAGGAAAGGGCCTTCCCCAAACTGTTGCCACAAAGTTGGAAGCACAGAATCGTCTCGAATGTCATTGTATGCTATAGCGTTAAGATTCCCCTTAATTGGAACTATGTGGCCTAGCCAAAACCATGAAAAACAGCACCAGACAATTATTCCTCCTCCACCGAACTTTATAGTTGGCACTATGTATTGGGGCAGGTAGTGTTCTCCTGGTGTCCGTCAAACACAGATTCGTCCGTCGGACTGCCTGATGGTGAAGCGTGATTCATCACTCCAGAGAATGAGTTTCCACTGCTCCAGAGTCCAATGGCGGCGAGTTTTACCACTCCAACTGACGCTTGGCATTGTGCATGGTGATCCTAGGCTTGTGCAGCTGCTCGGCCATGGAAACCCATTTCATAAAGCTCCCGACGAACAGTTATTGTGCTGACGTAGTAGTGAGTGTTGCAATTGAGGACAGAATTTTTACGCCCTACATGCCTCAGCACTACGTGATCCCGTTCTGTGAGCTTGTGTGGCCTAATTTCGCGGATGAGCTGTTGTTGTATTCACAATAAGAGCACGTACAGTTGACCGGAGCAGCTCAAGCAGGGCAGACATTTGACGAACTGACTTGTTGGAAAGGTGGCATCCTATGAAGGTGCCATGTTGAAAGTCACGGAACTCTTCAGTACGGGGCATTCTACTGCCAGTGTTTGTCTATGGAGATTGCATGGCTGTGTGCTCAATTTTATACACCTTTAAAACACATAAACTGGTAACAGGGGACCTTCAGACGAGTCTTAGAGCAAAATGGAGAGAACCATTGGAGGTCCTGGGCAGGCGTAGTAACACGTGGTCTGCAGTTGGATGTACGGCCACATTTTCTAAAACGACGTTGAGTGCGTGCGGCTTATGTTAGAGGAATTAACATTAAATTCTCTGACAACAGCTCAAATTCTCTGACAATTCCTTCCTGGAGTCAGCATGCCAATTTCACACTTCCTCAAATCTTGAGACACCTGTGGCATTGTGTTGTGTGACAAAACTGCACATTTTAGAGTGCCTTTTATTTTCCCAACACAAGGTGCACCTGTGTAATCAGCTTCTTGATGAATTCTCAGTGAGAGCCTATTTCACCTCACTAAAAATAATCTTAAAAAGCAAGACCCATGCTTTGATTGGGGGTAAAAAAAATGTAAAGCACACAATATCCCATAATTCATGACACTGGAGATCAAAGGCATCAAGCTATGAAACTAAAATATATGAATGCAATAGAGACAAATGCCTATGAGATCCACCCATAAACCACCACGTCTGTGGTATCAACTGATATGCAAAAAACACCCCAAAAACACTGTTAACAATTCAATGGCAACTACATACCTTACCTGTTATTTTGTCTCTAACTAATTTACAGGACTCGATTTCCCCGATGCTCCCAAACAAACTCTTGAGCTCTTCTTGGGTCATGTTCTGAGGCAAGTAGTTAACTATCAAGTTAGTTTTACTGTCCTCTATGCTCCCTGACTCTACCGGAGAGGAGCAGTTGTGTGAGATTGTTGAGGGACCATTGCTCGTGTTGTTGCAAGTGAGCCGATTGGACAGCTGGGTTTCCATGGCAGCAATTACCTGCTAAAAAGACAGAAAAGTAAAGTTAGGACCACATGCTAATACATCAAACACGAAGCAAACCAAAATTGGGTAGTTAAAAAAGATGCTTTTCACATGAAGGATATAATTAACTGAAGCCATTATATGACACCATATTATCAAAATTACAGTCTCTCGCGTTTGGGAAGAGTAAGGTCGGACTGAACTGAACTAAAAAAATTCTCAACTGAATTAAATGAACACAAATTATGTGTAGCCTATTAGCATAATAAAAACAATTATAAGGCTGTTGAACAATATGCTAGTTATCATTGAGATTTATACAGTGCCTTGTGAAAGTATACACCCCCTTGGCATTTTTCCTATTTTGTTGCCTTACAACCTGGAATTAAAATAGATTTTGGGGGGATTTATATAACTTGATTTACACAACATGCCTACCACTTTGAAGATGCAAAATATTTTTTGGGGGGAAAAACAAGAAATAAGACAAAAACAGAAAACTTGAGCATGCATAACTATTCACCCCCCCAAAGTCAACATACTTTGTAGAGCCACATTTTGCAGCAATTACAGCTGCAAGTCTCTTGGGGTATGTCTCCATAAGCTTGGCACATCTAGCCACTGGGATTTTTGCCCGTTCTTCAAGGCAATACTACTCCAGCTCCTTCAAGTTGGATGGGTTCCGCTGGTGTACAGCAATCTTTAAGTCATACCACAGATTCTCAATTGGATATGAGGTCTGGTCTGTGACTAGGCCATTCCAAGACATTTAAAATGTTTCCCCTTAAACCACTCAAGCGTTGATTTAGCAGTATGCTTAGGGTCATTGTCCTGCTGGAAGGTGAGTCTCTGTCCCAGTCTCAAATCTCTGGAAGACTGAAACAGGTTTCCCTCAAGAATTTCCTTGTATTTAGCACCATTCATCATTCTTTCAATTCTGACCAGTTTCCCAGTCCCTGCCGATGAAAAACATCTCCACAGCATTATGCAGCCACCACCATGCTTCACTGTGGGGATGGTGTTCTCGGGGTGATGAGAAGTGTTGGGTTTGCACCAGACGTAGCGTTTTCCTTGATAGCCAAAAAGCTCAATTTTAGTCTCATCTGACCAGAGTACCTTCTTCCATATGTTTGGGGAGTCTCCCATACGCCTTTTGGCGAACACCAAACGTGTTCACTTATATATATTTTTTCCGCAATGACCTTTTTCTGGCCACTCTTCCGTAAAGCCCAGCTCTGTGGAGTGTACGGATTAAAGTGGTCCTATGGACAGACACTCCAATCTCCGCTGTGGAGATTTGCAGCTCCTTCAGGGTTATCTTTGGTCTCTTTGTTGCTTCTCTGATTAATGCCCTCCTTGCCTGGTCTGTGAGTTTTGGTGGGCGGCACTCTCTTGGCAGGTTTGTTGTGGTGCCATATTTTTTTTCCATTTTTTAATAACGGATTTAAATGGTGCTCAGTGGGATGTTCAAAGTTTAGGATATTTTTTTATAACCCAACCCTGATCTGTACTTCTCCACAACTTTGTCCATGACCTATTTGGACAGCTCCTTGGTATTCATGGTGCCGCTTGCTTGGTGGTACCCCTTGCTTAGTGGTGTTGCAGAATCTGGGGCCTTTCAGAACAGGAGTATATATCCTGAGATCATGTGACAGATCATGTGACACTTAGATTGCACACAGGTGGACATTATTTAACTAATTATGTGACTTCTGAAGGTAATTGGTTGCACCAGATCTTATTTAGGGGCTTCATAGCAAAGGGAGTGAATACATATACACGTATCACCTTTCCGTTTTTTTATTTTTTTTAATGTTTTGAAACAAATTATTTTTAAAATTTCACTTCACCAATTTGGACTATTTTGTGTGTGTCCATTACATGAAATCCAAATAAAAATCAATTTAAATTACAGGCTGTAATGCAACAAAATAGGAAAAACACCAAGGGGGTAAATCCTTTTGCGAGGCACTGCAGATTATTACCGTTAGGCCTAATTCTACAGTGAACAATTACTTTGAAAACACAGCCCTGAATTGCAACATACATTATCAAATGACACTTCTCCTGAGACTATAGCTGAGGTGAAATACACTTTCAGGCTGCTCTAAACAAAATTAATGTTCCCTTCATTCTCACAGGGATGGGAGCTTGAAAAAAAGACAAAGCATGACAAACTTTGTGTGTTACTGTAATCAAATGTTTTTTAAAATTAAACTAGCCTATCCTTCAATGGCATCTCAAATATGAGACGAAGGTGAGCAGACTACCTTTGAATAGGTGTACCATTTTTTGATGTCTGCACTGTCATGGAAAAGAAAGGGACGCCAAAATAGTTACCGCTCCTGCAGACATCTGTCCTTTCCTCTTATGAGGATAATGAGAAAATAAACTATTCAATTTAATTGCTGATGTCAAGCTGGCAGAAAACAAACACTGATCAACTAATGTGAGAAGATGCACTGCTGTGTTGCATTTATATAAATATCTTTCAAAGGCAAACTGGGTGAAATCCAGTATGCCTACTCCACAGTGGCAACATTCAAGTCAGGAAGATGTGTTGTGAAGACAAAGATTTAAAAATGAAACTAGGCCAGGCTACAACTGTGGGAATTCTGGCACTACAAAACAAAGGCAGAACGGGAGAGGCTATTTAATTAAGGTCAACATCCAAAATGTATCCTACAAAGTTACAATTTGATGCATGGCCCAACAAGTATGAAGATACATCCATATTCAAATATGTCCAGTCAGAGGCAGCACAATTCATAAGTTTCATTCAAGCACTAACTGAATAGTCATTCATTTAGGCTAAATACAAGTAAAAATGTGCTAAGAGGTCAAAGTCCATATTTGAAATGCTATACTACATTCAAAAGTGCATGCATTCAGACAGTTATTATCAAAGTGGAGATACAGTTTTAGACCATACCAATGCAGACAGACTACATAGAGTATTTCATACCCAAAATATATTTATTTTTAAATCACCGTAAATTAGCCTAATATTGAACAAAGACTGTTCTGGCAAAAAAATATTAAAATGCATCCAAAGCGGGTAAGAGCTAGCCATTGGTATGGCCTGAGACAATGAGCATTATTGGCCAAATTAATTCAAGAAGAAGTGCCACCAACCCCAGTCCAAGGCTCTGCCGCCCACGAACCACTTCTGAGCAGAGAAGCCACGTCGCACAGTCTGACTGCCATGTTTGTTAGAAGTTGTCGTCTGCAAATGTGGACACAGAAAGTACTGTATGTTAGATTCACAGTAAATATAAAAAGCAAGTCAGTGACGATAACATGTCATAGTTAGGAGATGGGGAGTGGGAGATTCTTTCTTGGCACTGGCCGTCCATTGCAGATTGGCTTCACCCGGAGAGGCAGTGACAAAAGTCAATTTCTCATAATAAGTCATCTTTAGCAAGGAGCAAAAATTAGACTGGGGAAATATCTGTAGGAGTTGGAGTCAAGAAATAAATCCCACCACAAAATGAGGAACATGTATGAGTAATGACAATTAGTTGAATGGGTGGGATGCTTCACCGCAAGATGTACTGAAATCGGACAGTGCAAATCAATAGCTCTGCACAGTACAGCTTACATCTGCAGCTTGCCAGATATAGAGGCACTGCTTGTATTACGCTGACACACACATTCACTAACCGTGTTCATGTAGCTCACAAAGCACAACAATCCCCCAATCTGTTGTCATTAAATAACATTTTAAAGCGATTAGGATACTTTTCAGGTCTTTTGGGTCTTTGGTTTTAACCTTAATGCTAAGGTTACAACCACAAGAAGATGAGTATATCCAAGCTTGCTACAGTATAAAATATAACTTATAATATCAAGTGGATAGGCTCCATTTCACCTGCTACTGGTAAACAATGCTACATTCAAAGTCTGAGCAACTGGCCAGTTCTACCCCAACAAAGCAGGACAGGTCTCCTGTTGACAATAAATGCAGTCAGCAAATGGAAACATATTACCATACTATAATCACATTTGACTGCAGCTCATTAAAAGGAAAGATTCACACATTTTGAATGTTACAGTATACAGTGCCTTGTGAAAGTATTCAATCCCCTTGGCATTTTTCCTATTTTGTTGCCTTACAACCTGGAATTCAAATGGATTTTTGGGGGGTTTGTATCATTTGATTTACACAACATGCCTACCACTTTGAAGATGCAAAATAATTTATTGTGAAACAAACAAGAAATAAGACAACAAAAACTGAAAGCTTGAGTGTGCATAACTATTAACCCCCCCAAAGTCAATACTTTGTAGAGCCACATTTTGCAGCAATTACAGCTGCAAGTCTCTTGGGGTATGTCTCTATAAGCTTGGCACATCTAGCCACTAGGATTTTTGCCCATTCTTCATGGCAAAACTGCTCCAGCTCCTTCAAGTCGGATGGGTTCCGCTGATGTACAGCAATCTTTAAGTCATACCACAGATTCTCAATTGGATTGAGGTCTGGGCTTTGACTAGGCCATTCCAAGACATGTAAATGTTTCCCCTTAAACCACTGAAGCGTTGATTTAGCAGTATGCTTAGGGTCATTGTCCTGCTGGAAGGTGAGTCTCCGTCCCAGTCTCAAATCTCTGGAAGACTGAAAAAGGTTTCCCTCAAGAATTTCCTTGTATTTAGCACCATTCATCATTCTTTCAATTCTGACCAGTTTCCCAGTCCCTGCCGATGAAAAACATCCCCACAGCATGATGCAGCCACCACCATGCTTCACTGCAGGGATGGGGTTCTCGGGGTGATGAGAGGTGTTGGGTTTGTGCCAGACATAACGGTTTCCTTGATGGGCAAAAAGCTCAATTTTAGTCTCATCTGACCAGAGTACCTTCTTCCATATGTTTGGGGAGCCTCCCACAAGCCTTTTTGCCGAACACCATACGTGTTTGCTTATTTTTTTCATTAAGCAATGGCTTTTTTTCTGGCCACTCTTTCGTAAAGCCCAGCTCTGTGGAGTGTGCGGGTTAAAGTGGTCCTATGGAAAGACACTCCAATCGCAGCTCCTTCAGGGTTATCTTTGGTCTCTTTGTTGCCTCTCTGACTAATGCCGTCCTTGCCTGGTCCATGAGTTTTGGTGGGCGGCCGTCTCTTGGCAGGTTTGTTGTGATGCCAAATAAAAAAATTAATATTATAATGGATTTAAATGGTGCTCCGTGGGACGTTCAAAGAATCGTCTTTTTTTAATAACCCAACCCTGATCTGTACTTCTCCACAACTTTGTCCTTGACTTGTTTGGAGCGCTCCTTGGTCTTCATGGTGCCGCTTCCTTGGTGGTGCTCCTTGCTTAGTGGTGTAACAGACTCTGGGGCCTTTCAGAACAGGTGTGTATACATACTGAGAATGTTACAGATCATGTGACACTTAAATAAAGTCCAGCTGTGTGCAATCAAACTAATTACAGTTGAAGTTGGAAGTTTACATACATGTAGGTTGAAGCCATTAAAACTCGTTTTTCAACCACTTTACAAATTTCTTGTTAACAAACTATAGTTTTGCCAAGTCGGTTAGGACATCTACTTTGTGCATGGCATGTAATTTTTCCAACAATTGTTTACAGACAGATTATTTAACTTATAATTCACTGTATCACAATTAAAGTGGGTCAGAAGTTTACATACACTAAGTTGACTGGGCCTTTAAACAGCTTGGGAAATTATGTTATGGCTTTAGAAGCTTCTGATAGGCTAATTGACAACATTTGAGTTAATTGGAGGTGTACCTGTGGATGTATTTCAAGGCCTACCTTCAAACTCAGTGCCTCTTTGCTTGACATCATGAGAAAATCTAAAGAAATCAGCCAAGACCTCAGGGAAAAGCCTCCACAGGCTAGACCTCCACAAGTCTGGTTCATCCTTGGGAGCAATTTTCAAACGCCTGAAGGTACCACGTTCATCTGTACAAACAATGGTAGGCAAGTATAAACACCATGGGACCACACAGCCATCATACCGCTCAGGAAGGAGACGTGTTCTGTCTCCTAGTGACGAACGTACTTTGGTGCGAAAAGTGCAAATCAATCCCAAAACAGCAGCAAAGGACCTTGTGAAAATGCTGGAGGAAACAGGTACAAAAGTATCTATATTCACAGTAAAACGAGTCCTATATCGACATAACTTGAAAGGCCGCTCAGCAACGAAGAAGCTACTTCTCCAAAACCGCCATAAAAAAGCCAGACTACGGTTTGCAACTGCACATAGGGACAAAGATTGTACTTTTTGTAGAAATTACCTCTGGTCTGATGAAACAAAAATAGAACTGTTTGGCCATAATGACCATCGTTATGTTTGGAGTAAAAAGGGGGAAGCTTGCAAGATGAAGAACACCATCCCAACCGTGAAGCACGGGGGGTGGCAGCATCATGTTGTGGGGTTGCTTTGCTGCAGGAGGGACTGGTGCACTTCACAAAATAGATGGCATCATTAAGGGGAGAAATTATGTGGATATATTGAAGCAACATCTCAAGACATCAGTCAGGAAATTAAAGCTTGGTCGCAAATGGGTCTTCCAAATGGACAATGACCCCAAGCATACTTCCAAAGTTGTGGCAAAATGGCTTAAGGACAAAGTCAAGGTATTGGAGTGGCCATCACAAAGCCCTGACCTCAATCCTATAGAATATTTGTGTGCAGAAGTGAAAAAGCGTGTACGAGCAAGGAGGCCTACAAACCTGACTCAGTTACACCAGCTCTGTCAGGAGGAATGGGCCAAAATTCACCCAACGTATGTGTCGTGCATCTCTGAGCGATGATCAATTCCTGGGGCCATTTCCTATTTTCGTGTATCGGAGCCATTGCTATTCAAGCAGACAGAAATACATCACAGAATGCCATAACGGCATTCTTTCAACCAGCTTCATGGAGGTAGTCACCTGGATTGCATTTCAATGAACAGTGCCTTGTGTGCCTGGTTAAAAATGTAATTTGTGGAATTTATTTTCAATTTATTTTCAGCCAATCAGTTGTGTTGTGACAAGGTAGGGGTGGTATACAGAAGATAGAGACAGAGGAACAGAGCCTTGTTCAGGGGCAGAACCATTTTTTTTTACCTTGTCAGTTCGGGGATTCGATCTTGCAACCTTTCGGTTACTAGTCCAACTCTAACCACTAGGCTACCTGCCGCCCCACAGCTTTAAGAATAAGGTCAGTCAATCTGGAAAATTTCAAGAACTTTGAAAGTTTCTTTAAGTGCAGTCGCAAGAACCATCAAGAACTATGACGAAACTGGCTCTGATAAGGACCGCCACAGGAAAGGAAGACCAAGAGTTACCTGTGCTGCAGAGCATAAGTTCATTAGAGTTACCAGCCTCAAAAATTGCAGCCTAGATAAATGCGTCAGAGTTCAAGTAACAGACATCTCAACCTCAACTGTTCAGAGGAGACTGCGTAAATCAGGCCTTCATGATCAAATTGCTGCAAAGAAACCACAACTAAAGGACACTAATAAGAAGAAGGGTCTTGCTTGGGCAAAGAAACACGAGCAATGGACATTAAACCGGTGGAAATCTGTCCTTTGGTCTGGAGTCCAAATTGGAGATTTTTGGTTCCAACCGCCATGTCTTTGTGAGACGCAGAGTAGGTGAACAGATGATCTCCGCATGTGTGGTTCGCACCATGAAGTATGGAGGAGGAGGTGTGATGGTTTGAGGGTGCTTTGCTGGTGACACTGATTTATGTAGAATTCAAGGCACACTTAACCAGCATGGCTACCACAGCATTCTGCAGTGATAAGCCATCCCATCTGGATGCGCTTAGTGGGACTATAATTTGTTTTTCATCAGGACAATGACCCAACACACCTCCAGGTTGTGTAAGGGCCATTTGACCAAGAAGGAGTGATGGTGCTGCATCAGATGACCTGGCCTCCACAATCTCAACCCAATTGAGATGGTTTGGGATGAGTTGGAATGCAGAGTGAAGGAAAAGCAGCCAACAAGTGCTCAGCATATGTGGTAACTCCTTCACGACTGTTGGAAAAACATTCCTCATTAAGCTGGTTGAGAGAATGCCAAGAGTATGCAAAGCTGTCATCAAGACAAAGGGTAAAATATGTTTAGATTTTTTTTCACACTTTTTTGGTTAATACATGATTCCAAATGTGTTATTTCATGGTGTTGATGTCTTCACAATCATTCTACAATGTAGAAAATGTTTTTAAAAATAAAGAAAAACCCAAACTTTTGACTGGTACTGTATGTAGAAGACAGGCAGGGTGAGTGTAGACCGCAGTGAGTCCTATGCAACGAGCTGTTAGCTAATGAGAGCATGAAACCCTCCAAAATTAAAAGGCATCTGGACACCAAGCATCAAAGCCACAAAGATAAGACATTGACTTAAAATAAATTAAATGGCAATATCTGGAGGCCTGTACACACGGTACAAGAAAAGGCACGTGGCATCATCGCTTGTGGCCCAGTGGATTGTATTTTTCAATGTACTTTATATGATCTCTTTTCTACTTTTAAATGAAATATACCTTCTGGTAACCCGCCTCACTCAATGTGACACGGATCACTTTTTTTTTATTTTATAGATCTTATAGCCAGGACCTCCATTACAAGCGAGCCATCAGCAGCTAACCAGCTAATTAGCTACTAGCTTTTTGCAGCAAATGGTTGAAAAGCATGCATTTGGTTTTATTCGCGTTTATGAGCAGTTAGAGGCCACGGAAGGAGTGTTGTATGGCATTGAAGCTCATTTGGAAGTTAGTTAACTTCTCTAGGATAGGGGGCAGCATTTTCACGTTTGGATGAAAAGCATACCCAAATTCAACTGCCAGCTACTCATCCCCAGAAGATAAGATATGCATATTATTAGTAGATTTGGATAGAAAACACTGAAGTTTCTAAAACAGTTTGAATCATGTCTGTGAGTATAACAGAACTTATTTAGCAGGCGAAACACCGAGGACAAACCATTCAGATAAAAAAAAATTGAGGTCACTCTTTTCAAATAGGATTTTCATTAGGAATCCAGATTTCTAATTGACCTTCTTGCAGTTCCGACCGCGTCCACTGGATGTCAACAGTCTTTAGAAATTGGTTGAGGTTTTTCCTTTGTGTAATGAAGAAGTACGGCCATCCAGAACGAGGGTAACTTGAAGTGTACTGTTAGATAGAGGCGTGTGTCCAGAAAGCTAGCTACAGTTTGTTTTAATCCTGTATTGAACACAGATCATCCCGTCTTCAATTTTATCGATTATTTACGTTAAAAAATACCTAAAGTTGTATTACAAAAGTAGTTTGAAATATTTTGGCAAAGTTTACAGGTAACTTTTGAGATATTTTGTAGTCACGTTGCACAAGTTGGAACCGGTGTTTTTCTGGATCAAACGCGCAAAATAAATTGACATTTTGGATATATATCGACGAAATTAATCGAACAAAAGGACCATTTGCGATGTTTATGGGACATATTGGAGTGCCAACATCAGAAGCTCGTCAAAGGTAAGGCATAAATGATATTTTTATTTCTGCGTTTTGTGTCGCGACTGCAGGTTTGAAATATGCTTCTCTCTCTTTGTTTACTATGGTGCTATCCTCAGATAATAGCATTGTTTGCTTTCGCCGAAAAGTCTGTTTGAAATCTGACATGTTGGCTGGATTCACAACAAGTGTAGCTTTAATTTGGTGTATTGCATGTGTGATTTCATGAAAGTTAGATTTTTATACTAATTTATTGGAATTTGGCGCTCTGCATTTTTACTGGCTTTTGGCCAAGTGAGACGTTAGCGTCCCACATATCCCAGAGAAGTTAACACAGTGTCCGAAGAAGGGCCAGATGTATACAGAATGGTGTCGTCTGCGTAGAGGTGGATCAGAGACTCACCAGCAGCAGAGAGACATCATTGATGTATACAGAGAAAAGAGTCAGCCCGAGAATTGAACCCTGTGGTACCCCCATAGAGACTGCCAGAGGTCCAGACAACAGGCCCTCCGATTTGACACACTGAACTCTGTCTGCAAAGTAGTTGGTGAACCAGGCGAGGCAGTCATTTGAGAAACCAAGGCTATTGAGTCTGCCGATAAGAATACGGTGATTGACAGAGTCGAAGGCCTTGGCCAGGTCGATGAAGACGGCTGCACAGTACTGTTTTTTATCGATGGCGGTTATGATATTGTTTAGTACCTTGAGCGTGGCTGAGGTGCACCCGTGACCAGCTCGGAAACCGGATTGCACAGCGGAGAAGGTACGGTGGGATTCGAAACGATCAGTGATCTGTTTATTAATTTGGCTCTCGAAAACTTTAGAGAGTCAGGGCAGGATGGATATAGGTCTATAACAGTTTGGGTCTGGAGTGTCACCCCCTTTGAAGAGGGGGATGACCGCGGCAGCTGTCCAATCTTTAGGGATCTCGGACGATACGAAAGAGAGGTTGAACAGACTGGTAATAGGGGTTGCAACAATGGCGGATAGTTTTAGAAAGAGAGGGTCCAGATTGTCTAGCCCAGCTGATTTGTACAGGTCCAGGTTTTGCAGCTCTTTCAGAACATCTGCTATCTGAATTTGGGTGAAGGAAAAGCTGGAGAGCCTCGGGCGGCAAGTAGCTGCGCGGGGGGGGGGGGGGGGGGGGGGGGGGGGGCAGTTGGCCGGGGTTGGGGTAGCCAGGAGGAAAGCATGGCCAGCCGTAGAGGAATGCTTATTGAAATTTTCGATTATCATGAATGTATCGGTGGTGACCGTGTTACCTAGCCTCAGAGCAGTGGGCAGCTGGGAGGAGGTGCTCTTATTCTCCATGGACTATACAGTGTCCCAAAACGTTTTGGAGTTAGAGCTACAGGATGCAAATTTCTGCTTGAAAAAGCTAGCATTAGCTTTCCTAACTGCCTGTGTATATTTGTTCCTAACTTCCCTGAAAAGTTGCATATCACGGGGGCTATTCAATGCTAATGCAGAACGCCACAGGATGTTTTTGTGCTGGTCAAGGGCAGACAGGTCTGGAGTGAACCAAGGACTATATCTATTCCTAGTTCTACATTTTTTGAATGGGGCATGCTTATTTAAGTTATTGAGGAAGGCACTTTTAAAGAATAGTCAGGCATCATCTACTGATGGGATGAGGTCAATGTCATTCCAGGATACCCCGGCCAGGTCGATTAGAAAGCCTGCTCGCAGAAGTGTTTTAGGGAGTGGTTGACAGTGATGAGGGGTGGTCCTTTGGTCACAGACCCATTACGGATGCAGGCAATGAGGCAGTGATCGCTGAGATCTTGATAGAAAACAGCAGAGGTGTATTTGGAGGGCGAGTTAGTTAGGATGACATCTATGAGGGTGCCCGTGTTTACGGATTTGGAGTTGTACCTGGTAGGTTCATTGATAATTTGTGTGAGATTGAGGGCATCAAGCTTAGATTGTAGGATGGCCGGGGTGTTAAGCATGTCCCAGCTTAGGTCACCTAGTAGCACGAGCTCAGAAGATAGATGGGGGGCAATTAATTCACATATGGTATCGAGGGCACAGCTGGGGGCAGAGGGAAGTCTATAGCAAGCGGCAACAGTGAGAGACTTGTTTCAGGAAAGGTGCATTTTTAGAAGTAGAAGCTCGAGATGTTTGGGTACAGACTTGGATAGTAATACAGAACTCTGCAGGCTATCTCTGCAGTAGATTGCAACACCGCCCCCTTTGGCAGTTCTATCTTGGTGGAAAATGTTATAGTTAGCGATGGAGATTTCAGGCTTTTTGTTGGTTTTCCTAAGCCAAGATTCAGACACGGCTAAGACATCCGGGTTGGCAGTGTGCTAAAGCAGTGATTAAAACACACTTAGGGAGTAGGCTTCTAATGTTAACATGCATGAAACCAAGGCTTTTACGGTTACAGAAGTCAACAAATGAGAGCACCTGGGGAGTGGGGCTAGGCACTGCAGGACCTGGATTAACCTCTACATCACCAGAGGAACAGAGGAGAAGTAGGATAAGGGTACGGCTAAATGCTATACGAACTGGCCGTCTAGCACGTTCGGAACAGAGCGTAAAAGGAGCAGGTTTACAGGTTTACAGGTGGAACAACATGGTTGGTTAAGGCATATTGAGCAGGGTTAGAGGCTCTACAGTGAAAAAAGACAGTAATCACTAACCAGGGCAGTAATGGACGAGGCATATTGATATTAGAGAGAGGCATGCATAGCCAAGTGAACATATGGGTCCAGTGAGTGGTTGGGCTGACTGAGGACACGGCGATTCAGACAGTTAGTAGGCCGGGGCTAAACAAGCTAGCAGTTAGCAGACCGGGGAAGGCAAGCTAGCAGTTAGCAAACAGGGCAGGCAAGCTAGCAGTTAGCAGACCCGGGGCTAG
Organism: Salvelinus alpinus; assembly: GCF_045679555.1. Taxonomy (NCBI): domain Eukaryota; kingdom Metazoa; phylum Chordata; class Actinopteri; order Salmoniformes; family Salmonidae; genus Salvelinus; species Salvelinus alpinus. Next base: position 1,269,858 of record NC_092116.1, read on the forward strand.
CAAGTTAGCCTTTGGGGGACGTCGCGATGGGGGTAAGTCTGTTTTTGCCTCTTCGTGCGGTGACTTCGATAGACCAGTCGTGGAATTAGTAGGGTTCCAGGTAGCTCTAGGTAGCTAGCAGGCCTAGCAGGTTAGAAGAATGGGCCTTCAGCGGGCGTCATGCCTGAGGGGCCTGTTGGAGTCCTCGGGCAGATTATGTCGGTATTCCAGTCGTAGAGGATCGGCGGGGTTCCGTGCCCCGTACCGGCAGTAGAAGGGGTCCGGATATTGTAGCCCAGGAGTGGGCTTCGGTGGTAGCACAGGAGCCCTGGCCGGGATGGCTTCAGGCTAATTGGTGCTTGCGCCGGGATGAAAACGCTAGCCAGGAGTGGTCACCCGGGATTGCGGTTAACTAGTTGCGAAGATCGAGATGAAAATGTTCAGAGTTTGCGGTAGGAATCCGGGGATATGGAGAGAAATAGGAATGAGTAGGTGTCCAAACTTTTGACTGGTACTGTTTGTTTGTACACAAAATATAAACTCAGCAAAAAAAAGAAACATCCTCTCACTGTCAACTGCGTTTATTTTTAAATATTTGTAAATATTTGTATGAACATAACAAGATTCAACAACAGCCAAACGGAACAAGTTCCACAGACATATGACTATCATAAATGGAATAATGTGTCCCTGAACCAAGGGGGGTCTAAATCAAAATTAACAGTTGTAACTGACAATTAACCTGTAAGTCTATGTCGTTGTTTTTTTGTTTAAATTGTTTATGTGTTCTCTATGCGGGGGAAACGACGAGACAAGTGGAACTACGTGGCTAAGAACTGTTGTAACGGGAATTATTATTGTAGCAACACACCTTTGGAGTTAAGGCAATCCCGTGCTGTGTTATCTACGTTTTCATGTCTTTGGGTGTAGTTCGTAAAGGTTGAAGTGTGTATGTTAGGATGGTAACGTTATACTAATTAAGGATGAAGCGTGAATTCATGCCAGGAATAATAAGTGTGAAGTTTTTGATTTCCCCCCTTCTGTAGTAAGCAGCAAATTAGGTATTTTTCCTTTATTCATGTGTTTAATCTGATACTGTTATAGCTCCGGCTACATTTTTTATTTATGTAAGCACTTGAATTATAGCAAGCTAATAAGTCACTCGTAAGACAAGTTGTAAGAGTGTGCTTAACTGTATAGTTCTCACGGAAGGTGATAATTCTAACTAAAACTACAGAATAAAGCCGGCAGTTAAAATCAAGGAACAGTTCTGCTTGTGGTTACTGGAGGGAGCTACAGTCAGTATCTGATGTGGCCACCAGATGCATTAAGTACTGCAGTGCATCTCCTCCTCATGGACTGCACCAGATTTGCAGGTTCTTGCTGGGAGATGTTCCCCACTCTTCCACTAAGGCTCTTGCAAGTTCCCTGACATTTCTGGGGGGAATGGCCCTAGCCCTCACACTCCGACCCAACAGGTCCCAGACGTGCACAATAGGATTGAGATCCAGGCTCTTCGCTGGCCATGGGGCAGAACACTGACATTCCTGTCTTGCAGGAAATCACACACAGAACGAGCAGTATGGCTGGTTGCATTGTCATGCTGGAAGGTCATGTCAGGATGAGCCTGCAGGAAGGGTACCACATTACAGGAGTCTTCCCTGTAATGCACAGCGTTGACATTGCCTGCAATGACAACAAGCTCAGTCCAATGATGCTGTGACACACCGCCCCAGATCATGACGGACCCTCCACCTCCAAATTGATCCCGCTCCAGAGTACAGGCCTCGGTGTAACGCTCATTCTTCAACGATAAACGCAAATCCGACCATCACCCCTGGTGAGACAAAACCGCGACTCGTCAGTGAAGAGCACTTTTTGCCAGTCCTGTCTGGTCCAGCGACGGTTGGTTTGTGCCCATAGGCGACATTGTTGCCGGTGATGTCTGGTGAGGACCTGCCTTACAACAGGCCTACAAGCCCTCAGTCCAGCCACTCTCAGCTTATTGCGGACAGTCTGAGCACTGATGGAGGGATTGTGCATTCCTGGTGTAACTCGGGCAGTTGTTGTTGCCATCCTGTACCTGTCCCGCAGGTGTGATGTTCGGATGTACCGATCCTGTGCAGGTGTTGTTACATGTTGTCTGCTACTGCGAGGATGATCAGCTGTCCGTCCTGTCTCCCTGTAGCACTGTCTCAGGCGTCTCACAATACGGACATTGCAATTTATTGCCCTGGCCACATCTGCAGTCCTTATGCCAGCATTCCTAAGGCACGTTCACGCAGATGAGCAGGGACCCTCTTTAGTGTCCTAAGTTTTCATAACTGTGACCTTAATTGCCTACCGTCTGTAAGTTGTTAGTGTCTTAACGACCGTTCCACAGGTGCATGTTCATTAATTGTTTATGGTTCATTGAACAAGCATGGGAAACATTGTTTAAACCCTATACAATGAAGATCTGTGAAGTTATTTGGATTTTTACGAATTATCTTTGAAAGACAGGGTCCTGAAAAAGGGACATTTCCTTTTTTGCTGAGTTTATATATGTGGGATTGGAAATGAAGCAGACAATTACATTGATGGAAGCTACAATATGTAATATTGAAGCTGATCTACCCCCTAAAAATGTAAAAGAAAATCACCAGTTTTACTTGCTACGCGCTTCAGTGGTCCCGATCTATGACCACTTCACAGTTGAGCCATTGTTGCTCCTAGATGTTTCCACTTCACAATAACAGTACATAGTTGACTGGTGCAGCTCTAGCTGGGCAGTCATTTGAAAGGTGGCATCCTATGACAGTGCCACGTTGAAAGTTACTGAGCTCTTCACTAAGGCCATTCTCCTGTCAATGTTTGTCTCTTGTCAATGTTTCTCCTGTCAATGTTTGTCTATTGCATGGCTGTGTGCTGGATTTTATACACCTGTCAGCAGTATGCTTAGCTTGCCAGTCTAATAGAGATCAATACAATTAGTGGGGTGGTTATATTGTGTATGTTGTAGGTGGTAGAGAATCGGATTCCACCAACATGCGCTTCATTCAGCACTAGGGGTTCAAGGTGAAGGTTAGTTGGCCAAAATATTTACAAGCTGATGGCTAAGATAGCTCAATTTACAGTAAGCATTAATTTGGTCGTGTTTGTTTTATGGGGTTACAGGTGTTTCGAGGTAGTCTGAAGAGCACATAGTACCTTCCAGAACCATGTCATCAATTTAGTCTACCCCTCTTCTCACCTGTTCTTTTTGTAAAAATCAGGTTATGATCTGGAGTCATTCCACAGTGCCCTGATGAAAAATACCCCAAAGCAGGGGCATTTTGGATACACAAGCATGAGGGAACTGACACACCTTGTGGTTATGGAGCACAACAAGATTGTGGGACAGAAACCAGCAATGGTCACTGAAAGGTCTAAATCAAGAGTACAACAGTAATGACACAACCACCTCATAATTCGCTCTGCAGTCTAAAAACGCAATACAAAAACATGTCTACGACATTCCCCTTCAAAGGGCTACTATTGACAAGAATGATCAGTGAAAGTCAATGGGCTGGGGGAAGTTCATAAACAGTACTGAAATGTACTGAAATGAGAAAGAGATTTTTAGTTGTGCAGGGTTGTGCTTAGACAGTAAATGCATTTCTACTCAATCTTTCATACACAACAATTCATACTGTGTAAGAACTGCCTTCCTAAGACATTTCACACCTTCTTCAGCCCCACTTTTTATTTTAAAGATCTTTCCTCTCAAAGATCCCCTCGTTGTCCCTAAACAACACGCTAGCCGGGCCAATTCAGTTGATACCTTTACCAACGAAGGCGTATTGGCCCAGGTCCCTTCCACTAAAAGTGTAAAATAATAAGACCACAACCATGTCTTTCCAAGAGAAGTGCAGTACCAGGAAATCTGCTGCAAGAGAACCAAACAGTTGGTGTTTAAGAAGCCCTTCACTACTTTCGGCACTCTTATCCAGCTGGTCGTTCACTGCTTGCAGGACAAGCCCATCGCCATAAGCACAAAAAGTCTCCGCTTCCCCAGCCCACGATTGCCAGTGTACCGAAGCCGGATAAAGGACTATGGCTGGGTTTACACACGCAGCCCAATTCTGATATAATGTGTTTTTTCACGAATTGGTCTTTTGATCAATCAGATCGGTTCTGAAAAAGGTGTGATGTGATTAAGACCAATTAGTGGAAAAAATATCAGAATTGGGCTGCATGTGTAAAACGCAGGTAATAATAAGAATCAGGTGCGCTAGATTAGGGTTGGAGTCAAAACCTACAGGACAGTAGCTCTCCAGGAACCACCATAAAGTAAATATGGATATTTTCTATCAATCTTCTAAATGTGTTTGCCCACAAAAGATATGTATATAAGCTGTACAGGGCACCAGCGTCAAATGGATGCTAGACATTCAGATATCCAAAGAATGTTTATTTATTTGTCCAAATCTAAAATACAGGAGAGTATAAACTATTTAATGCCATCACAAGGGAACTGGGTATTCAACAGCAATATTATATGGTAAAAGTAACGTAAATTTTTTTTTCTAAAATAGTATTAACAGTGTAGTACAGTTCAGTGTGTCTCAGTTGTGGTGCAGAGAACTCTAGTTACACCAGATAATGTGATTTACCCAAGGATTTTTGTAAACATCTTGTCTTTCAAGTCTTCTCTCATTGATCAAGACAGGGGGGTGTCCACCCCAAAGCGCTACATGTCATGATGACAGACCTGTCTCGATCAATGAGTGAGAAAACAGACACAACGGCGGCGCACATACTGTTAGCTTACTTTATGGAGCAAAAAAGTATTTATTTTCTAAATTCAAATTGACCCCCTGCAACTGAACACAAACATTTTACGAGACTCCTGTTTCCCCCGCTAAGGTTGGTCAAAAATTATCTGCGCTACACCAAACAGTACCTATCATGTAACTGCCAGTGATGGATACCAAAAATCTTGGGTTAAATCACATTATCATGTGTAACAATCTGTAGCTAAGAAAACGGGTGATCAGCAGATTATGGGAGAGGTGGTCATGATGAAATTGCCATTCCAAAGAAACACAGTAAATTCTGGGAATAGTTGTAAAGCTGTGGGAGTGTTGTCATGATCAAACTGCCCTTCACCTCATGAGTCATCTGCTTGAAATTCAGCATAATGTCTAATCCCTGGAGGGATACAGCTCACGGGATAAAGTTCTGCTACAATGACACACGCAGGCAAAGGAATTCTGTATCTAGAATCCACTCCGGGAAGAAGCCCAGGCACCACACGATAATGTCTGTAAGGCAAAAAGCAAAAACAAATTTACTTGTTATTCTACAATTTTAATCGTTGAACCGTGCCAGCATAACATCAACATTGGTGTAGACTAGTTGAACATGCACACATGTGCACAGGGATTACATTTACAACAATATCTAGCCTAATACAAAGGAGCCTGGGTGGATAAACAAGTTGTACAGCCATGTAGGTAGATCAGGCATGCCTAGGCTAATATTTTTTTATCGTAAAACCAGCTTCAGTTTTAGAGATTTACAACAGTACATTTTTGTATTATTGTTTCTCCTCACTGTTTCTAGTAAACCTAGCTAGCTTGCTTGATATACTTGTTCTTTACATCTGTTTGGAATCCCATCTTGCGTCATGCCTAAAATTTTGCGAGACTGAAATGTATCCAAGTTCAATCATAACCAAAGTCAACTGTCATCAATTATGTTACATAGCTAGCTAGTAAAATTATTTACAGTTGATGATACAAGTTTGCTAACTATCTAGTCAACTCCAGTCATGTGCTAACGTTTGCTGGTAAACCTAACTTTAGGAGAAAAGGTTGTAGCTCCCTGTTTAGTAGCTAGCTATATATCTATGTCAAAAAAATAGAAGAGGTTTTACAATAGAGATACAAAAGACCTCAGATTGTAAAACCTCTATTTTTATACATAGATATGGCTACCGGTAGTTGTTAAGCTAGCCTACTTAGCTAGCTAACGTAAACTCGTACATCGCCTTGGTCCGTACAATTGACCTTATTTTAGCGCCCCCAAAACGTAATACTTCCAGATCAACTGTAATTTCAATACCATTGTAAAGCACAATTTCTCCCCTTTCCAACAGAATTCATGCCGAGACCTTCACGCTGCCCGTTTCTGCATAATTCAAGAAAGCAATGAGCTCCTTCGGGTCTTTTTAAAAATGGTGGGTGGGGAAGCGAAACTAGTGCGTTATGGTGAGAAGGACACATGTCGTGTGGGAAAATTGCTTTTTTCAATCGATCTGTCCAACTTATCGCCTCTAAAATGTAAATAAAACACTATAAAGAGTTTATATAATGTGTCATTACATACCTATTTGAAGGTTTGTGTCGAATTTGAATCGGGTTTTTAGGGCGGTGCTAAAGTGATCTTAGATGTAAACAGTGGCTTTGAGAATGATGATCGCATGCAATGATGACAAAAAAAATGACTAGGTATCCCCCCCTTACCCCCGTCACTGTCCATTTCTTGTTTTTAAACAATGAGAGAAGTGCTACACCTGGTGGAGAGAGATTGTAAGATGGAAATAGATGCTTTATGCGTGCTGTACGTTACGACATGACACGTCAAGATGTAAGGGAGGGTCAGTTTTTTCAACTTTTCTCAAATACTATAGAGCCATTACCATGTTGATCAACGCTTGAATAGAAACCTAGTTCACACCCCCGATTTTGAAGTCAACACAGTCGCTACAGTCCCATTAGTTTTCTTTGTAGCCTCGTTTGAATGTCACGGTTACGCACATTTGTACGGAATAGGGTGAGTTTATGTTACCTCACAGAAGAATAATTAGCTTTTCCCCCACTGTAACACAGTAATATGTTAGCCATCAATACATATGGGTTTCAGTAGATTAAATAAAAGTTAGCTACCTAGGTGGCTTGCAGGAAAAAATAACTTACTTAGCTTGGCACCGTATTTGTCATGTGCTCTTTTGGTGCTGGCATTGGCTGTAGCTGAGCTTCTAATGTTAGCTACATCCAACTCTTTGTTTTGAATCCTCTTCGCTATTTTCCGGTTGAAACATGTATGGTTGAATGTCACCATGTAGCTAATATATGCTCCATTGTCGAAATTTTGTTGATGAGAGGAATCACCTGAAGCCATGGCGCCCGTCAGTACTTTCAGTTTTGCCCAAAAGATTGTTGTTAGTGTCTGCATCCTTTCAAAAAAAAATAAGTGGCTTGGGGGATGGACGGGGGCAAGAGCACAATGCATCGCCCAACATAAGCTGTAGTCATTCAGAGACTAAAGAAAATGTCTGCTTGTATATTTAGCAATGAATCCTCCGATAGGAACATCGCTGAAATTTCATCCAATGGCTCTATCGAACAAGGACACCCTCAAAAATGTATAGTGCGATCAGTATAACAATGCCTCCGCAAAATGCTACAAAGCAGGACTAAAATAAATAAAAATGCCCCTATGGCCTAATCAAATGTATAAACCTGTTTGATTTGTTAAGAAAATCTACATATTATGCTACCTTGCTGTTACCTTACATACACTATAATTTAAAAATCTCATCAGTAAATCCCAAAATATCTTCAAATGAGCAGAAAATCAGACTGTAAAGTTACCTTTTTTCTTGTGTCTACATCTGAACTGGCCCTGTATTCACACAGTCTAGAACCAGTTTTGCCTTTTAGATCATAATAAGAATGTATGGACATGGGGAACCTGATCCTAAATAAGCACAATGAAACACAGGACCTGATATGAAAAGATTTGAACAGTTAAAAGTGAGCCCAATGACAGCCCTCTGCCATAAATGCTTTCAAACCTTTCCAGATCAATGCAAATTAAATCAAGGGAATTAAGTACATTTAAATACTGTTGTGTTCTGAGAAAATGAAATATACTTATTCATGTCACTGAGGGAGTGCTGAGGTTCAGAGGGTCTACACCAGAAGTTAATGGTTAGAAGAGGAAGGTACAGTGGGGAGAACAAGTATTTGATACACTGCTGATTTTGCAGGTTTTCCTACTTACAAAGCATGTAGAGGTCTGTAATTTTTATCATAGGTACACTTCAACTGTGAGAGACGGAATCTAAAACAAAAATCCAGAAAATCCCATTGTATGATTTTAAAGAAATTAATTTGCATTTTATTGCATGACATAAGTATTTGATCACCTACCAACCAGTAAGAATTCCGGCTCTCACAGACCTGTTAGTTTTTCTTTAAGAAGCCTTTCTGTTCTCCACTCATTACCTGTATTAACTGCACCTGTTTGAACTCGTTACCTGTATAAAAGACACCTGTCCACACACTCAATCAAACAGACTCCAACCTCTCCACAATGGCCAAGACCAGAGAGCTGTGTAAGGACATCAGGGATAAAATTGTAGACCTGCACAAGGCTGGGATGGGCTACAGGACAATAGGCAAGCAGCTTGGTGTAAGGCAACAGCTGTTGGCGCAATTATTAGAAAATGGAAGAAGTTCAAGATGACGGTCAATCACCCTCGGTCTGGGGCTCCATGCAAGATCTCACCTCGTGGGGCATCAATGATCATGAGGAAGGTGAGGGATCAGCCCAGAACTACACGGCAGGACCTGGTCAATGACCTGAAGAGAGCTGGGACCACAGTCTCAAAGAAAACCATTAGTAACACACTACGCCGTCATGGATTAAAATCCTGCAGCGCACGCAAGGTCCCCCTGCTCAAGCCAGTGCATGTCCAGGCCCGTCTGAAGTTTGCCAATGGCCATCTGGATGATCCAGAGGAGGAATGGGAGAAGGTCATGTGGTCTGATGAGACAAAAATTGAGCTTTTTGGTCTAAACTCCACACGCCGTGTTTGGAGGAAGAAGAAGGATGAGTACAACCCCAAGAACACCATCCCAACCGTGAAGCATGGAGGTGGAAACATCATTCTTTGGGGATGCTTTTCTGCAAAGGGGACAGGACGACTGCACCGTATTGAGGGGAGGATGGATGGGGCCATGTATCGCGAGATCTTGGCCAACAACCTCCTTCCCTCAGTAAGAGCATTGAAGATGGGTCGTGGCTGGGTCTTCCAGCATGACAACGACACGAAGCACACAGCCATGGCAACTAAGGAGTGGCTCCGTAAGAAGCATCTCAAGGTCCTGGAGTGGCCTAGCCAGTCTTCAGACCTGAACCCAATAGAAAATCTTTGGAGGGAGCTGAAAGTCCGTATTGCCCAGCGACAGCCCCGAAACCTGAAGGATCTGGAGAAGGTCTGTATGGAGGAGTGGGCCAAAATCCCTGCTGCAGTGTGTGCAAACCTGGTCAAGAACTACAGGAAACGTATGATCTCTATAATTGCAAACAAATGTTTCTGTACCAAATATTAAGTTCTGCTTTTCTGATGTATCAAATACTTATGTCATGCAATAACATGCAAATTAATTTCTTTAAAATCATACAATGGGATTTTCTGGATTTTTGTTTTAGATTCCGTCTCTCACAGTTGAAGTGTACCTATGATAAAAATTACAGACCTCTACATGCTTTGTAAGTAGGAAAACCTGCAAAATCGGCAGTGTATCAAATACTTGTTCTCCCCACTGTATATAGTGTGTGCAATTAAGCTTGGAACGTGTTAAGTGCAGGGAAGCAATTACATGTGGCAGGCATTGATAAGGGGAGAGAGCCATGGATTAGTGATGGAGGGGGGGTTGAGGTCAGGTCACCTTAAGGGAGAAATAAAAGTGTATGGCCCGTGTCACTAGTGTCCTGCCTAGCAGTAAAGAACAATGTTTATACAGATGTGTAGGAGGAGACTCAGCCTATGAGGAACGGTTAAATATCAGTGCTTGTGTAAAAATGTTTTTGTCTAATGCAGCTGTGTTGATCCTTTGGGAAGAATTAAACTTGGTTAATTAAGTGTGTTTTTTTTTTACTCTGAGAATTAGAACCTAACAATACTACGTCTAACTCTCCCCTAAAGAATGAAGTTGTACAGAATTTCCAAAACAAAACCACCAATATATTGGTCTCTCCCAAATTGTGCCAAACCAGACAACGTTGCCAACAAACACCTCCATTCTAGGGGAAAAAAGACCTGCCATTCTTAGCTTCACCTTCAATTATACAGTACCAGTCAAAAGTTGACACCTACTATGGTGGAAAATTGCAAGATTACAGTGGCAAAAAAAAGTATGTGAATCCTTTGGAAATAACTGGATTTCTGCATAAATTGGTCATAAAATTTGATCTGATCTTCATCTAGGTCACAACAATAGACAAACAGTCTGCTTAGACTAATAACACACGAACAATTATACGTTTTCACGTCTTTATTGAACACACCATGTAAACATTCATAGGGCAGGGTGGAAAAAGTATGTGAACCCTTGGATTTAATAACTGGTTGACCCTCCTTTGGCAGCAATAACCTCACCCAAACATTTTCTGTAGTTGCAGATCAGACCTGCACAACGGTCAGGAGGAATTTTGGACCATTCCTCTTTACCTTCTCCGCTATGCAATCTGGTTTCAGAGCTGGTCATGGGGGCACCTCAGCCACGCTCAAGGTCCTAAAAGATATCTTAACCGCCATCTATAAGAAACAATACTGTGCAGCCGTATTCATTGACCTGGCCAAGGCTTTCGACTCTGTCAATCCCCACATCCTCATCGGCAGACTCGATAGCCTTGGTTTCTCAAATGATTGCCTCGCCTGGTTCACCAACTACTTCTCCGGCCTGTGGTCCGGGCCTCTGGCAGTCTATGGGGGTGTCAATTCTCGGGCCGACTCTCTTCTCTGTATACATCAATGATGTCTCTCTGCTGCTGGTGAGTCTCTGATCCACCTCTACGCAGATGACACCATTCTGTATACTTCTGGCCCTTCTTTGGACACTGTGTTAACAACCCTCCAGACGAGCTTCAATGCCATACAACTCTCCTTCCGTGGCCTCCAACTGCTCTTAAATACAAGTCAAACTAAATGCATGCTATTCAACCGATCGCTGCCTGCACCTGCCCGCCAGTCCAGCATTACTACTCTGGACAGTTCTGACTTAGAATATGTGGACAACTACAAATACCTAGGTGTCTGGTTAGACTGTAAACTCTCCTTCCAGACTCACATCAAACATCTCCAATCCAAAGTTAAATCTAGAATTGGCTTCCTATTTCGCAACAAAGCATCCTTCACTCATGCTGTCAAACATACCCTCGTAAAACTGACCATCCTACCGATCCTCGACATTGGTGATGTCATTTACAAAATAGCCTCCAATACCCTACTCAATAAGTTGGATGCAGTCTATCACAGTGCCATCCGTTTTGTCACCAAAGCCCCATATACTACCCACCACTGCGACCTGTACGCTCTCGTTGGCTGGCCCTCGCTTCATACTCGTCGCCAAACCCACTGACTCCAGGTCATCTACAAGACCCTGCTAGGTAAAGTCCCCCCTTATCTCAGCTCGCTGGTCACCATAGCAGCACCCACCTGTAGCACATGCTCCAGCAGGTATATCTCTCTGGTCACCCCCAAAAACCAATTCCTCCTTTGGCCGCCTCTCCTTCCAGTTCTCTGCTGCCAATGACTGGAACGAACTACAAAAATCTCTAAAACTGGAAACACATCTCCCTCACTAGCTTTAAGCACCAGCTGTCAGAGCAGCTCATAGATTACTGCACCTGTACATAGCCTATCTATAATTTAGCCCAAACAACTATCTCTTCCCCTACAGTATTTATTTATTTTGGTCCTTTGCACCCCATTATTTCTATTTCTACTTTGCACATTCTTCCACTGCAAATCTACCATTCCAGTGTTTTACTTGCTATATTGTATTTACTTCGCCACCATGGCCTTTTTTTGCCTTTACCTCCCGTATCTCACCTAATTTTCTCACATTGTATATAGACAAATTTTTCTACTGTATTATTGACTGTATGTTTGTTTTACTCCATGTGTAACTCTGTGTTGTTGTATGTGTCGAACTGCTTTGCTTTTCCTTGGCCAGGTCGCAATTGTAAATGAGAACTTGTTCTCAACTTGCCTACCTGGTTAAATAAAGGTGTAAAAAAAATACTGATTTCCGATTGTTATGAAAACTTGAAAATCGGCCCTAATTAATCGGCCATTCCGATTAATCGGTCAACCTCTAATTTGTATACCACCACTACCTTGTCACAACACAACTGATTGTCTCAAACACATTAAGAAGGAAAGAAATTCCACAAAGAAACGTTTAACAAGGCAAACCTGTTAATTGAAATGCATCCCAGGCGACTACCTCATGAAGCTGGTTGAGAAAATGCCAAGTGTGCAAAGGTGTCTAATCTAACATATATTTTAATTTAACACTTATTTTGGTTACTACATGATTCCATGTGTTATTTCACATTTCTGATGTCTTCACTAATATTCTACAATAAAGAAAACCCCTGGAATGAGTAGTGTGGTGGTTCATTTCTTTATCAAATGAGGAGACACAAATTTATCACAAGTCAGAGTTATACTTAAACTAAATATTGAATCACTTATTAATAAGGGAGCTGGTCAATACAATGCACACACATGTTAATACATTTTTTATTTCACCTTTATTTAACGTGGCAAGTCAGTTAAGAACACATTCTTATTTTCAATGACGGCCTAGGAACGGTAGGTTAACTGCCTTGTTCAGGGGCAGAACGACAGAGTTTTACCTTGTCAGCTCGGGGAATCAATCTTGCAACCTTACGGTTAACTAGTCCAACGCACTAACCACCTGCCTCTCATTGCAGTCCACAAGGAGCCTGCCTGTTACGCGAATGCAGTAAGAAGCCAAGGTAAGTTGCTAGCTAGCATTAAACTTATCTTATGCAGAACAATCAATCATAATCACTAGTTAACTACACATGGTTGATGATATTACTAGTTTATCTAGCATGTCCTGCGTTGCATATAATCGATTCGGTGCGCATTTGCGAAAAAGGACTGTCGTTGCTCCAAAGTGTACCTAACCATAAACATCAAAGCCTTTCTTAAAATCAATACACAAGTATATCTTTTTTAAACCTGCATATTTAGTTAATATTGCCTGCTAACATGCATTTCTTTGTGTCACTTCTCTTGCAACAGAGTCAGAGTATATGCAGCAGTTTGGGCCGCCTGGCTCGTTGCGAACTGTGTGAAGACTATTTCTTCCTAACAAAGACAGCCAACTTCGCCAAACGGGGGATGACTTAACAAAAGCGCATTTGCGAAAAAAGCACAATCGTTGCACGACTGTACCTAACCATAAACATCAATGCCTTTCTTAAAATCAATACACAGAAGTATTTATTTTTAAACCTGCATATTTAGCTAAAAGAAATCCAGGTTAGCAGGCAATATTAACCAGGTGAAATTGTGTCACTTCTCTTGCGTTCATTGCACGCAGAGTCAGGGTATATGCAACAGTTTGGGCCGCCTGGCTCATTGCGAACTAAATTGCCAGAATTTTACGTAATTATGACATAACATTGAAGGTTGTGCAATGTAACAGGAATATTTAGACTTATGGATCCCACCCGTTAGATAAAATACGGAACAGTTCCGTATTTCACTGAAAGAATAAACGTTTTGTTTTCGAAATGATAGTTTCCGGATTTGACCATATTAATGACCTATTTATTTCTGTGTGTTATGTTATAATTAAGTCTATGATTTGAGCAGTCTGACTGAGCGATGGTGGGCACCAGCAGGCTCGTAAGCATTCGTTCAAACAGCAATTTTGTGCGTTTTGCCAGCAGCTCTTCGCAATGCTTCAAGCATTGCGCTGTTTATGACTTTAAGCCTATCAACTCCCGAGATTAGGCTCGTGTAACTGATGTGAAATGGCTAGCTAGTTAGCGGGGTGCGCGCTAATAGCGTTTCAAACGTCACTCGCTCTGAGACTTGGAGTAGTTGTTCCCCTTGCTCTGCATGGGTAACGCTGCTTCGAGGGTGGCTGTTGTCGATGTGTTCCTGGTTCGAGCCCAGGTAGGAGCGAGGAGAGGGACGGAAGCTATACTGTTACACTGCCAATACTAAAGTGCCTATAAGAACATCCAATAGTCAAAGGTTAATGAAATACAAAATGGTAGAGAGAGAAATTGTCCTATCATTCCTATAATAACTACAACCCAAAACTTCCTACCTGGGAATATTGAAGACTCCTGTTAAAAGGAACCACCAGCTTTCATATGTTCTCATGTTCTGAGCAAGGAACTTAAACATTAGCTTCCTAACATGGCACATATTGCACTTTTACTTTCTTCTCCAACACTTTGAGGCTAAATTGATTTTATTTATGTATTATATTAAGTTCAAATAAGTGTTCATTCAGTATTGTTGTAATTATCATTATTACAAATTTTAAAAATCAGCCGATCAATCGGTATCGGCTTTTTTTGGTCCTCCAATAATCGGTATCGGCGTTGAAAAATCATAATCGGTCGACCTCTAATACAGATGGCTATTTGATAAAAGACCAAGTCCATATTATGGCAAGAACTGCTCAAATAAGCAAAGAGAAACGACAGTCCATCATTACTTTAAGACATGTTTGGCTCAAACGCATTAAGGAAAGAAACTGTACTTTTAACAAGGAACACCTGTTAATTGAAATGCATTCCAGATGACTACCTCATGAAGCTGGTTGAGAGAATGCCAAGAGTGTGCAAAGCTGTCATCAAGGCTACTTTGAAGAATCTCAAATCTAAAATACATTTTGATTTGTTTAACACTTTTTTGGTCAGTACATTATTTCATAGTTTTGATGTCTTCACTATTATTCTACAATGTAGAAAAAATAAAAATAAAGAAAATCCCTGGAATGAGTAGGTGTCCAAACTTTTGACTGATACTGTATATCGCTGTTCATTGTCTACATATACAGTGCATTCGGAAAGCATTCAGAAACCTTGACTTTTTCCAAACCATGTCCAATCAATTGAATTTACCACAGGTGGACAAGGGTCTCTTTGCTATGAGACTCGAAATTGAGCTCAGGGGCATCCTGTTTCCATTGATCATCCTAGAGATGTTTCTACAACTTGATTGGAGTCCACCTGTGGTAAATTAAATTGATTGGACATGATTTGGAAAGGTACACACACATGTCTACATAAGGTCCCACAGTTGAAAGTGGAAGCCAGAGAAAAAGCCAAGCAATGAGGTCGAAAGAACTGTCCGTAGACCTCCGAGACAGGATTGTGTTGAGGCATAGATCTGAGGAAGTGTACCAAACAAATGTCTGCAGCATTGAAGGTCTCCAAGAACACAATGGTCTCCATCATTCTTAATGAATGGAGTTTGGAACCACCTAGAGCTGGCCGCCCAGCCAAACTGAGCAATCGGGGAATTAGAGCCTTGGTCAGGGAGGTGACCAAGAACCCAATGGTCACTGACAGAGCTCCCGAGCTCCTCTGTGGAGATGGGAGAACCTTCCAGAAGGACAACCATCTCTGCAGCACTCCACCAATCAGACCTTTATGGTAGAGTGGTCAGACGGAAGCCACTCCTCAGTAAAAGTAACATAACAGCCCGCTTGGAGTTTGCCAAAAGGCACCGAAAGGACTCCCAGACCATTAAAAACAAGATTCTTAGGTCTGATGAAACCAAGATTGAACTCTTCGGCCTAAATGCCAAGCGTCTCGTATGGAGGACACCTGGCACCATCCCTACGGTGAAGCATCATGTTGTGGGGATTTTTGTCATTGTGTTGTGACAAAACTGCCCATTTTAAAGCAGCCTTTGTCCCCAACACAAGGTGCACCTGTGTAATGATCATGCTATTTAATCAGATTATTGATATGCCACACCTGTCAGGGGGACAGATTATTTTGGCAATGGACAAATTCTCACTAACAGAGATGTAAACAAATTCGTGCCCAATTTTAGAGAATTAAGCTTTTTGTGCGTATTGAACATTTCTGGGATTTTTTTTTTTAGCTCGTGAAACATAGGGCCAACACTTTCTTTGTTGTGTTTATATATTTGATCAGTGTATATAGGCTACTCGTTCAAGAGGTAGAGGGGGAACAGATAGGCCAGTGGCGTTAACAGCAGAGATGTGTGAATTGCGCAAGTGGAGTTGCCAGCGGAGATTGTCCAAGGGAACAGTGACAGATGTGTAAGTTTGAAATTGATTTATAAATTAATGCATCATTCATATAGCCTATTTACTTGGCTATATATTATAGACCTCCTAAATTGAATCTAGGCGACCCTAAAAGACAGACAAAATATCCGCCAGAGATCACCCTTATGAATAAGTGGTTGCACAGATTTTAACCACCAATTGCTTCAATAAAATTGATCAACAGCTGATCATTAGGCTATGGACAAGATGCATGTTTCTATTTTCTAATGGTTGATCATTTCATCTTCATATATAGCTTATATCAGAGTTGTCACATACAAACTCAGCAAAAAAAGAAACGTCCCTTTTTTTCAGGACCCTGTCTTTCATAGATAATTTGTAAAAATCCAAATAACTTCACAGATCTTCATTGTAAAGGGTTTAAACACTGTTTCCCATGCTTGTTTAATGAACCATATACAATTAATGAACATGCACCTGTGGAACGATCGTTAAGACACTAACAGCTTACAGACGGTAGGCAATTAAGGTCACTTGGGCCACTCTACTGACTCTGAAAAACACCAAAAGAAAGATGCCCAGGGTCCCTGCTCATCTGTGTGAACGTGCCTTGGGCATGCTGCAAGGTGGCATGAGGACTGCAGATGTGGCCAGGGCAATAAATTGCAATGTCCGTACTGTAAGAGGTCTAAGACAGCGCCACAGGGAGACAGAACGGAGAGCTGATCGTCCTCGCAGTGGCAGATCACGTGTAATAACACCTGCACAGGATCGGTACATCCGAACATCACACCTGCCGGAAAGGTACAGGATGGCAACAACAACTGAGTTACACCGGGAACGCACAATCCTCCATCAGTGCTCAGACTGTCCGCAATTGGCTGAGAGAGGCTGGACTGAGGGCTTGTAGGCCTGTTGTACGGCAGATCCTCATCAAACATCACCGGCAACAACATTGCCTATGGGCACAAACCCACCGCGATGCTGGACCAGACAGGACTGGCAAAAAGTCTCACCAGGGGTGATGGTCGGTTTCGCAGTCATCATTGAAAGAATGAGCATTACACCGAGGCCTGTACTCTGGAGTGGGATCGATTTGGAGGTGGAGGGTCCGTCATGGTCTGGGGCGGTGTGTCACAGCATCATCAGACTGAGCTTGTTGTCATTGCAGACAATGTCAATGCTGTGCGTTACAGGGAAGACATCCTCCTCCTCCCTCATGTGGTACCCTTCCTGCAGGCTCATCCTGACATGACCCTCCAGCATGACAATGCCACCAGCCATACTGCTTGTTCTGTGCGTGATTTCCTGCAAGACAGGAATGTCAGTGTTCTGTCATGGCCAGTGGGGTAACATTTCACAGCAAGAACTGGCAAATCTGGTGCAGTCCATGAGGAGGAGATGCACTGCGGTACTTAATGCAGCTGGTGGCCACACCAGATACTGACTGTTACTTTTGATTTTGACCACCCCCCTTTGTTCAGGGTCACATTTTTCAATTTCTGCTAGTCACATGTCTGTAGGACTTGTTCAGTTTCTCTCTCAGTTGTTGAATCTTATGTTCAAACAAATATTTACACATGTAAGTTTGCTGAAAATAAACAGTTGACAGTGAGGACATTTCTTTTTGCGGAATTTATACATACACACACCCACCCATCACCACACTATACTCCATAATGACAAAGTGAAAATATGTTGTGAGATTTTAGCAAACTACCTGAAGATGAAATCAAAATATACATAAGTATTCAAACCCCTGAGTCAATACTTTGTAGAAGCACCTTTGGCAGTTACTACAGCTGCAAGTCTTTCTGGGTAAGTCTGGTTCGACCGTGATCTGGCAAAGTTACTCCACCTCAAGAATTCAATTTGGCGAAGCCTGAGTATGCGTTCCCGAGCCTTAACTGGCTCTCGTTCAGGCATATAAGAAATAAGTGCACTCGGGCTATCCGGAAGGCCAGTTAGTTACTTTAAGGTCAGGTACCACAGGGAAAAATTTAGATATTGCTTCCATCTGTCAATTTTCAGATTTTGGGATATTTTGCAACTATAACTTCCATACTTTCATAAAATGTACAAATAAAAATCAGCAATAGTGTATATAAATACTTTATTTGTATCATTTAGCCCAACTCCGTCAACTACACCTACCATAAATGTCGTTCTTGATAGCATGTTTCATGTAGAACTTCAAGAGCAATTTTTAAGACAACCATGTTGAATCATATATAATTCAAAAGGTTGTTTTCCGTAGCATATCATTAGCTAGTCCATCGGATGTCATGGCTATATCCATTGTAGACGTAGTGCTTCGTGCTGAAAGATTAGCAAATTCGTTACATCCGATTGGTTACTGGCATTTAAAGGCCCTTTCCTGCAACCTGATTGGTTAAAATGCCTCACGTGCCGCGCAGCACTTCCTTGTTTGAAAATAATTCCCGTGAAGAATCAACTTAGAGACAAAATGAGAATTTCGAAGAATATATCTACAGTATGTGAATAAAAATAGGCGATGTGAGAAAGGCAGGTGAATGAAAAAAAAATGTGCCTGATCTGCCGATAGACAGTGGTAGTACAGGTAGAGGAGGAAAATGAGGAAGCCCACAGCAGAGCGTTGAGACGGATCACAACTAGCAGCGATCAACCAGACAGCAGCCAGCCAACAGTGGCTTTTATTCCGTACGTCACAAATAAACCAACTTGTACATGATTTGATTTGCCCTAAGCGTCTAAACACTGGACTGAAAATCCCCATAGACTTCACCAACCAGTGATTCAGTCATGATAGAATCTGCAGACTGAAGGTGATCATGATGTACTTAGGAGGAATGTTTACACTTCCTCCAGGCTGCAGGAGTGCTCCAGGGGAGATGCGGCATTTGATATACAGTTGAAGTCGGAAGTTTACATACACTTAGATTGGAGTCATTAAAATTCGTTTTTTTCAACCACTCCACAAATTTCTTGTTAACAAACTATAGTTTTGGCAAGTCAGTTAGTACATCTACTTTGTGCATGACACAAGTAATTTTTCCAACAATTGTTTACAGACAGATTATGTCACTGTATCACAATTCCAGTGGGTCAGAAGTTTACATACACTAAGTTGACTGTGCCTTTAAACAGCTTGGGAAATTCCAGAAAATGATGTCATGGCTTTAGAAGCTTCTGAAAGGCTAATTGACATAATTTGAGTCAATTGGAGGTGTACCTGTGGATGTATTTCAAGGCCTACCTTCAAACTCAGTGCCTCTTTGCTTTAAATCATGGGAAAATCAAAAGAAATCAGACAAGACCTCAGAATAAAAAAATTTGGTTCATCCTTGGGAGCAATTTCCAAACGCCTGAAGGTACCACGTTCATCTGTACAAACAATAGTACGCAAGTACTGTAGATGTGAGGATGGTTCTTCTAGCCCACGAACTTGGTTATGCAGCCCTAAAGAAAATAAGCAAAGTCCTAGGGATTCCTTCCTTGCTTCTCAGCTCATAGAGACATGACAGGAGAATGACCGGTAAATAAAAAGGGAGAGTAGCCCATTTTTGTCAGGTGACTTGCTGTGTATAAATATATATTTCCTTGCTCCATCAAATGCAAATGTATTCAAAGTTAACAAAACAGAGTGATAGGAAACCATAACTATACAATGAGACTGTCACATAGGCCTACAGTGTCATATAGCCTAATGCGATTAGTGAGAAATTAGCTTTACATAAAGTAAATACATGCTGATATGCTAATATTTACATAGTGTAACATGCTGATATTTAGTCTTGCATTTATGTCTAATATCGACACACATAAGTACTGGGTCTCGACCCGGCCCTGTGCAACTGGGTCCTGGAATTCAACTGGATCCTGGCCGCCCCCAGGTGGTGAGGGTAGGTAACAACATCTCCACTCCGCTGATCCTCAACACAAGGGTGCGTTCTCAGCCCTCTCCTGTACTCCCTGTTCACCCACGACTGCGTGGCCATGCACGCCTCCAACCCAATCATCAAGTTTGCAGACGACACTACAGTGGTAGGCTTGATTACCAACAACAACGAGACGGCCTACAGGGAGGAGGTGAGGGCCCTGACTCAACTCTAGCCACTTTAATAATAGAACAATGGATGTAATAAATGTATCACTAGCCACTTTAAACAATGGCACTTTATAAAATGTTTACGTACCCTACATTACTCATCTCATATGTATATACTGTACTCTATACCATCTACTGCATCTTGCCAATGCTGTTCGCCCATCACTTACTCATATTTTTATGTACATATTCTTCTTCATTCCTTTACACTTCTGTGTATAAGGTAGTTGCTGTGAAATTGTTAGATATTGCTGCATGGTCGGAACTAGAAGCTCAAGCATTTCGCTACACTAGCATTAACATCTGCTAACCATGTGTATGTGACAAATAAAATTTGATTTGATACATAGCAGAGTTGCTCAAGGAGGATGAGGATGCCATCATAGATATTAATGTATCCTTCGATGGCACTTGGCACAAGAGAGGATTCACTTCCAACTACGGGATAGGTGTGTGCATTGGTGCTGGTTCCAGCGAGCCATAGAAAATGGTGAAGATCCACCCGTCACAAAAACCTTGGAGGCCATACATTTTTTATTAGAGAGGTTGCACAGAAAATGGTACCTGTATATCATAGGATGTCAATTGATAACGACCTCAAAAGAATGTAGCACGGAGGAACCCAGAATGCAAATGAATATCTGAACTGTCTTCGTGGGCAAAAGCCGCATTGACGGAGCAGCCAGTATGGCAGTAGCCACGTTCAATGAGGGAGCCACTGCTATAACAAATGTGATGAACAAATTGTGGCTTGACAGCACTTTGGTGACAGTGGAGAAATCAGAGAGGAGTTGTGAGAGCTGATGCTGCTTCAATGGAGGGTGCCAAGCGTAGACGCAGGTCCCATAACACAGTCAAGAAAGTAAAGCGTCACCAGTAACAACTCAGAGGGCCTTACATATTGGGCAGGCATAGCTGATTAATGTTCTGCACATTAATATCTTGTATATATGTATACTTTCAACTGGTAAAGTTTCAGTCTGAGTAAAGAAAACAAATCCCTATTAGCCTGTGGTGCCTGGCCTTAAGGAGCAGTTCTCTCTGTGGGTCTAACCCCAAGAAGTTCTGGAAAACGGCTAAAGACCTGGCGAATAAACCCACCTCCTCAGAGCTGCCCATGTCCCTTGATGTTGAGGTTTGCTAACTACCGCTCTCAAAGAGTGCAGTGTATAAAGTCAGAACATCTGCTGTCTCAGCCACTGCCTGTCACTAAGGGAGTACACCAGGGCTCGATCCTATGCCCCACGCTCTTCTCAATTCACAACAACATAGCTCAGGCAGGAGGAAACACTTTCATCGATTTATATGCAGATGATACAGTCATACTCAGCAGGCCCCTCCCTGGATTTTGAGTTAAACAACGAGTTAAACAACAAGCTCTACAACAAAATTGTGTCCAACAAGCTTTCTCTCCCCTTAACCTTGTTCTGAAACCTCCAAAACAAAGGTCATGTGGTTTGGTAAGAAGAATGCCCCTTTCCCAACCAGTGTGATTACTACCTCTGAGGGTTTAGAGCTTGAGGTAGTCACCTCATACAAATACTTGGGAGTATGGCTAGATGGTACACTGTCCTTCTCTCAGCACATATCAAAGCTGCAGGCTAAATCTAGACTTGGTTTCCTCTATCGCTCCTCTTTCACCCCAGCTGCCAAACTAACCCCGATTCAGATGACCATCCTACCCATGCTAGATGACAGAGACGTAATTTATAGAGATCGGCAGGTAAGGGTGCTCTCGAGCGGCTAGATGTTCTTTACCATTCGGCCATCAGATTTGCCGCCAATGCGCCTTACAAGACACATCACTGCACTATATACTCTACTCATCTCTGTATACCTGTCGCAAGACCCACTGGTAAGTTGCATGGACTCTGTTTAACATGATTTTTGAATGACTACCTAATCTCTGTACCCACACATACAATTATCTGTAAGCTCCCTCAGTTGAGCAGTGAATTTACTATGTGACTTGTTAAGCACATTTTTACTCCTGAACTTATTTAGCCTTGTAACAATAAGGGGTTGAATACTTAGACTCAAGACATTTCAGCTTTTCATTTTTAATTACATTTCAAAAAAAATCCACTGACATTATGGGGTAGTGTGTGTCAAAAAAAACTATTTAGTCAATTTGAAATTCAGGCTGTAACAACAAAATGTGGAAAAAGTCAAGGGGTGTGAATACTTTCTGAAGACACTACATCTCCCTCTTAGCTTTCCTCATTCATTTATAATAAGTTAATGCTAAATCTATGTAGCCCATCATGTAGGCCAGTTTTGATATCCTACAGAAAGGACTTGAAGCTAAGTCAAGGTTTTTAATACGTTTTTGGGAAAGAACTGATTTGCTTATGTGTCTGAGTGAGATGCGCTGCTGGCAGCTTTGATTGATGGGTCCTTTTAGGTGGGTGGGTGAGTGTGCATGAGTTTGCAAATGTTCCATGTACATTCAGAAAGCTATCTGGACTTAATCTCTACTCAGATAGAAAAAAAAAAAAAACTGTAGGCAGCCAGCATCATGGCGATCAGCATATGTGCGAGGAATGACGACAGGTGCCAGTTTTCTTTTCCCCTCATTAAAATGGGCTGCAACTCAATGAAACATAGCCAAGCTCCTTTGATTCATCCAATAGAAGGATTGGTTGATTAGCAACAAAATCAATGGGGCAAAAGCATAGTTGGCTTAGATTGTCGAAAACATGTAAACTATATTTTGTCTCCAATGTTTTTTGAAAACATAAATAAAATGTGCACAATGAGCACTTCTCTCACACATCGTTACAGTTGTTAATTAGCTAGCGAATGTTTGCCGTATTAGCCTAGACGCGAGTCAGAACAGCCCAAACTTAGACATGGTATCAAGAACAAGCTAAAACAAGGAACCTACAATAGCCCACATGGCAGCTTCTTGTCATTGCTGCTAGCTATCTGACTATCCAGAATCACAACAGACTTCCACCCCGTTGAAAAGGGCGCATCGTTCGTAACCTTGTCAGCTAACCCATCTATAGGATGAATAGCTTCTCCTAATATTTTCAGTAGCATATTATTTTTCCAGTAGACTATGCTGTTTCTCTCATTACTGCATCCTCTAGCCACTTTGAACAACATTCCCACACTGATAATGACCACAGCAGTGCTCGTGATGTTATGCTTATTTTTCAGAAAAGGAGCGTCACGGAGTGAATGGTTAAGTGTGTCAAATTCGGAATCTTAATTTTTTGGGAATTGGTTAGAAAAGGCCTTTAAAGATCATGAGGTTATTTTTTTAACCAGTGTGCTGGGCTAAACCCATCTACAGTGGTTCTTCTTTTAAAAGTTGCATCATACTTCAGCACACCTCGCAGGCTGCTGCACGTTATTTAAGTGTCAGCCATTGTTGCCATTAATGCTAGTTTGACCACCAGAGGGCATCTTTGAGCAGCATTGGTCTCTTTTTAATATTGGCTGTTCTAGAGAATTTAAAACCTTTTTGTAAGAACACAGTATATGGGATTGATTCAGAAATGTAGCTTAATTAATTTGATTAATATTATGGTGTTTCTAGAAAACTAAGAACAAATAATCCAAACATTCCCACACCGTAATTGTAGACTAACCAATACCCAAATGGACATTCAAGACCAGTCCCCATGCTCGTCTCAGAGCAGCGCGAAACAGTCCTGAAACAGGCTATTGCTTCAAATCCTACTATAACAATTAGATGACTTTGGGTGTTCCAGTAAGCAACAATTTGTTGCCTTCATGAGCCTACTTTATTGTGGAAAATAATCCTTAATATCTAAGGTGCATTTTTCATTAGGGCAAATCTGGTCTGTGAGAATAACTAAGGGGCTTTTATATAATTATAAGGCTGGGTTAGTCACTTTGTAAATAAGGATGCATTATGAAAGGAAAATGACATGTGCAAGAGATGGTATATATTTAAAAAAAAATCCAATTTTGGTCATTAATGCAGGGCCGACAGACAAGTTCCTCCTTTTTACTGAAAAATGAACTTTCTATGGCTTGTTTAAAAAAATAACGATATTTGAGATTTTTTTTTGTTTCAAAAAACCTAAAGTGAGCGATTGTAATCTGAATAAAGGGAAAAAGGCCATTCTTGAACACAGGGTGAGACATTCTTACAAATGTGTAAATAACGCCAGTTTGTTATTTAGAATTATTAATTTCTGTTTTTGGAGGGAGAGAAACCAAAAGCCCACCGTGTCTAGTTTTTGGAAAATCGTCAGTCCACATCACCCTTAACTCCAGGACCGACAGTTTTTGCTGTTGTTGCCTGATACAGGACTCTAATGCCAATGGAGACTCAGACTGAAAACGCCTCCATTAATTTCAACAGTTTAGACTACCGATAGATCAGTGTTCTAACTCCTTGTGAACTCCTTATCATTTTCTCACTGTACCACATTTGTTTTGTCTTTGTATCCCTCTATTTAGCGAAACTCACTTTTCCTTTATCAGAATAATTATTCTCCTATGACCATGTCTTTTCAAAGGATTCAATGGCAGTTCTTACTTTTGCTACAAGGTGCTTTCTTGGGTGCTTTTGGCACAAACACTGCCTCAGTCACCATTCATTCTTTGGCGCACACAAAGCACTTGCTAGCAAATTAGCAGTTAACTGTTCGCAGCCTCAAAATGTCGGGCAAGAACAGAAGATTGCCACAATTTTTTGAATTTCATCACTGCGTTATTACATTTAACATACCGGACATTGAAATAGTTATGAAGGTAAAGTTAATATCCAAACCGGTCCGTGCATCAATACCGGTATATAGTCAAATAGGGTTTACCACCCAGCCCTGCAGTTGCTCTTAGAACCTTAATAAAAGCACTCCGCCAACACATACTGGCCCTGTCATTTTTATACAAAGTCAGTGACGCACTAGTAGGTGTTGAATTAGCTTTGGAGAAAAAAAGCATTTTCAAAAAAGCAGACCACCCAAAAACCTGCATTTTAAACCACTTCACCTATGTTTTATATTGAAAGTCTGTTTTTTTGCTTCAATAGAGTGAACATGGGTGTGCAACTATGATTTATTTTGTCACATACACCAGATAGGTGCTACAGATTACCTTCACACAAAAAACAGTGCAACACATTCGTCAGAAAATAGCTTAATTTATTTTCATCAGATGACAACTGAAATGTAAAGCTACAGTTGAAGTCAGAAGTTTACATACACTTAGGTTGGAGTCATTAAAATTCATTTTTCGACCACTCCAAATTTCTTGTTAACATACTATAATTTTGGCAAGTCGGCTAAGACATCTACTTTGTGCATTAAACAAGTCATTTTTCCAACAATTGTTTACAGACATATTATTTCACTGTATCACAATTCCAGTGGGTCAGAAGTTAACATACACTAAGTTGATTGTGCCTTTAAACAGCTTGGAAAATTCCAGAAAATTGCCATAGGCTAATTGACATCATTTGAGTCAATTGGAGGTGTACCTGTGGATGTATTTCAAGGCCTACCTTCAAACTCAGGGCCTCTTTGCTTGACATCATGGGAAAATCAAAAGATATCAGCCAATAACTCAGAAAAAAAATTGTAGACCTCCACGAGTCTGGTTCATCCTTGGGTGCAATTTCCAAACGCCTGAAGGTAACATGTTCATCTGTACAAACAATAGTACGCAAGTATAAACATCATGGGACCACGCAGCCGTCATACCGCTCAGGAAGGAGACACGTTGTCTCCTAGAGATGAACGTATTTTGGTGCGAAAGTGCAAATCAATCCCAGAACAACAGCAAAGGACCTTGTGAATATGCTGGAGGAAACAGGTATGAAAGTATCTATATCCACAGTAAAACGAGTCCTATATTGACGTAACCTGAAAGGCCGCTCAGCAAGGAAGAAGCCACTGCTCCAAAACCGCCATGAAAAATCCAGACTATGGTTTGCAACTGCACATGGGGACAAAGATCGTACTTTTTGGCAAAATATCCTCTGGTCTGATGAAACAAAAATAGAACTGTTTGGCCATAATGACCATCGTTATGTTTGGAAGAAAAAGGGGGAGACTTGCAAGCCGAAGAACACCATCCCAACCGTGAAGCACGGGGGTGGCAGCATCATGTTGTGGGGGTGCTTTGCTGCAGGAGGGACTGGTGCACTTCACAAAATAGATGGCATCATGAGGCAGGAAAATTATGTGGATATATTGAAGCAACATCTCAAGACATCAGTCAGGAAGTTAAAGCTTGGTCGCAAATGGGTCTTCCAAATGGACAATGACCACAAGCATACTTCCAAAGTAGTGGCAAAATGGCTTAAGGACAACAAAGTCAAGGTATTGGAGTGGCCTGATCACAAAGCCCTGACCTCAATCCTATAGAAATTTTGTGGGCAGAACTGAAAAAGGGTGTGCGAGCACAGAGCAGCACGAAACGGTTCTAAAATAGTTGTAGGCTAATGTTTCAAATCCTATTTCTTCTAACTTCAATATGCTCTTTAAATAAGACCTACACCACTTTTAACAGCACATTACTCAACACTAGTGAGACTCATGTCGCCTATGGTAGGCCTACAGTAAATAGAAAAATATGACGTGACTCTCCGCCAATAATTACATATAGAGGATTCTAAATTAAAACCAAAAGCCGCCTCATGGGTCTCCCGGTGGTGGGTATCTGTAGCAATGCATTTTGCATTGCGATGCGGTGACACCGACAGCGGTGACATAGACAGAGGTGTTGGTAAAGGTATATTGTCCTGCTAACACCCCATAATGGGCTATTATAATACTGTACATGGTGTCCAGGTAGGAATAACCCCCCAAAAAATGTATTAAAGAATATCAGAAAGAATGTTGGTACTTATTTATTTTGATCCAAAGCCATGAATGAGTCGCTCAGCTTTATGTAGGTGCCGGGCTATAAGACTGTGCCATGAACTTGATAATATATTAACGATATTTTGGAGGTTATTTAATTTTAAAAAGACAAGTGAGCGATTGTAATCTAAATAAAGGCCAATATAGCTACATGTTTTAAATTAAAGTGTAGAACACCCATTTAATATGGCCGGTGTCAGTAAGCATCGGCAAAAAATCATTATGAAATTGTTGCCAGCAGAGCTGGTTAGGCTGTTTTCATGTTATCCAGAGGTAAACAAATTCGGCCAGAACGTCAAGTGTGCGCTCTGAACACAAGATGGGTGGGGCTAAAGCTTAAAAGGGTGTGAACGATGCTGAATGGGTGTAGACAAAGAAGAGCTCTCTCACCGAAACACTAAAATGCAATTCTCAAAAGTGAGTTTACAAGTATCAACTTTGAAAGTAGAATTACTTTCCCATTATACCTGAAAAATGTTGTGCATGATATACCATTTTGTAGCGCTGAGTCTCTACTTTTATCCAATGTAAAAAATAAAATTTTACTACATAAGACCGAATCCAGGTGGGTAGTTATGTATTGGATCACAAAAAAACAAAAAATCTACATTACCAATTAGTTAAATAATAAACCGGTCTGACGGAGAAGTGAACATACTCGGTATTCCGAAAGAAAATTATCTCACTACAATACATTTTTATAGAAAGTTAAAATCTTGATACCATGGAAAGAAAAATGTGTCTATTTGTGGAAAAAGCACCCTGATTAACTCTTCAGTCATTAAAAAAAAAAAACATTCAAACTGGGTCTCTATTAGATTAGTAAGAATGTCTCACCCCATGTTCAAGAATGGCCTTTTTCCTTAGATTACAACCGCTCACTTTCGGTTATTTGAAAATATCTATATTTTTTAAACAAGCCACAGAAGGATGGTTGCAATTTCAGTTTCATCCACCAGAAAAGACAAACTAAAACAAAAAGTGGTTAAACTCAAATATAGGAATTGGTAAAAAAAAATATATATAATAATTAGATAATAAAATACAACTGGTGGAGTTGTCACAAACACAGCTAACAAAATATGGAAATGTCTGCTCTACCCGAAATTACAACTAACTAATTGCAGCACTACCCAAAAAATGGAGGAAAGTGGAAGAAAATAAGGATTACAGACCAAAATTGGTTAAAGAAAATTGTGATAATAAGTATACCAACTTCATTTAAGGACCCCAAAAAAATTGACAGCTGTGCCATATATAGCGCATTCGGAAAGTATTCAGACCCCTTGACCTTTTTCCACATTTTGTTACATTAAAGCCTTATTCTAAGATTAATTACAGATGACACAATAACAAAGCAAAAACAGGTTTTGAATTTTTTCCCCAATGTAATACTTTATTTACATAAGTATTTAGAAACCTTTCCTCAGTACTTTAGAGAGCACCTTTGCCAGTGATTACAGCCTCAGGTCTTCTTGGGTATGACGCTACAAGCTTGGCACACTTGTATTTGTGGAGTTTCTCCCATTCTTCTTTGCAGATCCTCTCAAGCTCTGTCAGGTCTCTCCAGAGATTATATAGAGAGGTGTGTTCCTGTCCAAATCATGTCCAATCAATTGAATTTACCAAGTTGTAGAAACATCAAGGATGATCAATGGAAACAGGATACGCCTAAACTCACTTTCGAGTCCACATACTTTTGTTCATATAGTGCATTTCTGAAATATTCTAACGGGGCCATGCACCCTTCTATCCTTGTGGTAGCCTAACCAATCTGTATGTCATTGGATAAGTGAAATCAAGGTGTATATGGGGAGGGGTTGAGGGTAGCTGAAGGATGGGACAAGAAAAAAAAAACTATTGTAAAATACTTAAAAACAAATATATTGGAAATGATGCAGACAACTACATTGATGGAAGCCACAATCAGCAATATTAAAGCTGATCTGGTCCATGGAAAAAAAAATCTTTTTTTAAACGTACTTGCCTTAATGACTTTACCAAAAAAGTGTCACGATGTACAGTGCATTCGTAAAGTATTCAGACCCCTTCCCTTATTACGTTACAGCCTTATTCTAAAATGGATTAAATAAAATACAAATCTCAATCTACACACAATACCCCATAATGACAAAGCAAACAGGTAGATTTTTTTATTTGCAAACATATAAAAAAATAAAAAAATGCAATATCACATTTATGTAAAGTATTCAGACTCTTGACTCAGTATTAAAATATTTAAAAAAACATACTATTTCAAATTTCTAAAAACCTGTTTTCACTTTGTCATTATGGGGTATTGTGTGTAGATTGACGAGGCATTTCTTTTCAGGAATAAGGTGTACAGAGGTAATCTCACTAAAAAAGACAAGCCATTAAATGGCTTTCTGAGAATGACTTTCTTCTCCCTGCCCACCTTAGGTTAGCGTGCTACTACATTACCAAAAGTCCAGAAAGATCCTCACAACCCTCCTGGAAGGCCCACCTGCTAAAATGATCCTATATCAGAGCCAACCTCCAAGTATACTGATTTCTACATTAAGCCATGTGTCCAAACTTCCCACTTTCCTTTAAGACACCACTCGCAGTCTTAACAAGCTGAGCTTAAAGATGTTGGATCTTCCTATTTGATAACAATGGATGTTGACTTTTTTTTACACAATCTTGTACACAATGAAAGTCGAGGCTTTAAAGCATTATCTTCAATTTAGGCCAGTATGCTCCCTGCTGACTTTCTCCTTCAATTAACAGAGCGGACACTAAACAACGTTTTCCTTCTCCAGGACAAGCTTTTCAGACAACAGAAGGGGACTACTTGGGGGCTTGCTTTGCCCCGCACTACGCAAACTTATTAGGGGGATTTTAGGAATTTTAGTCAATTCTCTGTTCTGCTAACACTTTTTTTTTAACAAAATTGTGTGGTTTGACAGATACAGAGTTTAGGATACAGTCAATGTTTCAAATTCTCGTTGAGTGAATTCACAGTTGTGGCATTCTAACGGTTGATGTTTTGATCCAGAGAACACTAAAAGAACGTAAAACAGAATACATTTTAAAAAATCTGGATCTGAAAATCTTAACTCCGGATGGTTCACTACAAAACCACTTACAGGAAAAGTACGGTCCGCAATACTATCCGCAGGATGGTCAGTTTTCAACCCCGCAACTTAGATTAAGAACATGCCTGTCTGTTTAAAAGGCTGCGCAGTATTTGTCACGGGGGTGGATGATTGAGGATATCTAAATCTCTGGAAAGAGAAAGTCTTCGCAAAGACCCCCCACAAGCCTCAAAAACCCAAACCAATCTACTTTGTGACCCGACATAGCCAGGAGGCAGCCAGGCTTAAGGACATTAAATGCAACTGGAGCATAATTTAAAGTGATCCTATTTTGTGTGATGTGTTCACTGAAGCCCCAGCATTTTCTTACAGAAGGGCCCCTTTCCCTCAAGGATAAGTTGGTGTGCAGCGACCTCACTCCAGTAACTAAGCCAAGTTGGATCCCCAAGCCCACAGGCAACTTCATGTGGTAACTGCAATCACATTGTAAAAACAAATACTTTCAGGGACACTTGTGGACCTAGAACCTAACAAGTGCAATTGTTTGTCAACTGCAACACTACCTACAGTATGTGGCGTACAGGTTGGAGCAGTGGCGGATATAGGTAAAGGTGACATGGGCAGCCGCACAGGGTGGAATCTTGCCGGGGGCAAGAAATAAATTTTAAAAAATTGTGATATTTGCACGTCACGTCAATGATATGTCACCGTGTGGGACAATTAACCTTGTCAGAGTAGGCGCCCTGATTCTAGTTTGTGAGCTAGGCAGACTACTGTCTGGGAAGGTCTCCCACCCAGAAGTATGAGATGGGGAAGGAGGCGGGGGTAAGTTGACCTCAGGTCTCCCGACTGGAAGCCCGAGGTAGGGGGGGGGGAAATCAATCAAATAGCGCTCCTCTAACTTTGTACAGTATTAATGCAATTAGTAAAATCAGTCACACTACAAACAAACCAAAATTAATTCATAATACTGTGAATATATACTTTGAGATATTGTAGCATTTTTTCTAGTTTGTGCGAAATCGTTAAGAATAATATTAAACCAGTTTGCACACCACCAAGGTCAATTGGTTTAGTCTTGACTCTTGGTTGACAGTGTTGGTGGATGGGTAATGTATTGATGCTCGAGTGCCAAATCAACAAATAAATTGTTTAGATTTGTCACGAGTCTTATTTTTATATATATTTATATAGTTTTAAAATGTCATAATTTTTTTGTGTTACAAATGTCTGAATAAAAATGCTTTATTTATTGTTGGCAGGGGGGGGGGGGGTTGCCCAGGGAGCCATACAAGCTAGAATCGCCACTGGGTTGGAGTGCCCATATGGTTGTTTTTACATAGGACATACTAAGGCGTCTCAAATGCCTCCTACAACGCAGAACATTCTGGATCTTTAAACTAAGCGCCAGCTCCAACTGAGGAAATGTATTATTCTCCCTTCATGTAAGAGATGTATGTGTTCTCCGTGATTTCTTGTTCTACATTAAGTTTGTTAATATGAGTGCATGTGTACACATTGTATTTCCCTTTTATATTTCATTGTGGTATTGCATTCTCATTATTCCATGTTAAATGTTTGGTCTTTGTATGTTGAATGTTTTACTTGATCAATTACATATGGTAATGAATGTAATCACTTCCCATTAGAGTTAGTGGCAGACAAACAGGTGTCTAACCTATTGTTTGGTCACCCTGATTGAAGGCTGTTGCAGCTGTAACGCGTCCATTTCATTTTTTTATTCTTGCCATGCATTATGCTTTTACATTTACTTTAACTACGAGTGCCTTGATTACTTCTGGAAGTTTGTTTTGCACAAAGTCTATTTCGGTATTGTTGTTGATAATCCAGAATCAACGCATTTTAATTCTCTGATCACGTGTGTGTGTGTGTGTGTGTGTCCTTTAACATTAATGGCATTGCACTTCATAACTTACACTGAGCTCTGACATGTCACAGGAGCAGCAAATCTACCACCACACAGTGGCTAAAACAACCAAGCTACCTAGGGGACAACACACGACGACTCCTATTAAAGCACTAACCCTGCACAATTTAACAAAGTGGCGACTCCTGAGACGGCACTAAGAAAACACACCACATTCCCAGAAGGAAAAAATATTTCGGAATGTTTTTTCCCCCCCCTCACGAATTAGCACTGACGGAAGACAGAATCTACAGTGAACATACATTGAATTTAAACTGAGCAAAAATATTATAAAAACGTAACATGCCACAATTTCAAAGATTTAACCGTTTCAGTTCATAGAGGTAAATCAGTCATTTGAAATGAAGAAATTCGGCCCCAATCTATGAATTTCACATGACTGGGCAGGGGCGCAGACCGGGGTTGGCTTACGAGAGCATAGGCCCACCCACTTGGAAGCCAGGCCGACCCCCTGGGGAGCCAGGCCTAGCCATTCAGAATGAGTTTCCTTACAAAAGGGCTTCTTTTCAGACAGAAATACTCCTCAGCACCCCCCTCCCCCCTCTAACGATCCCGCAGGTGAAGAACCCGGATGTGGAGGTCCAGGGCTCTCAAGTGGGTCGCCCACAAGTCACCATACAAATGGTCTGTGGTTGTGAGGCCGGTTGGACGTACTGCCAAATTCTCTAAAACGACATTGGAGGCAGCTTATGGTAGAGAAATTAACATTCAATTCTCTGACAACCGCTCTGATGGAGAATCCTGCAGTCAGCATGCCAATTGCACGCTCCCTCAACTTGAGACATCTTTGGCATTGCGTTTGACAAAACTGCAAATTTTAGAGTGGCCTTTAATTGTGACTCACCACCTGGATTCGGTTTAATGTTGCAAAATTTGAAATGTTTTTTTTACATTATCTAAAAAGAAGAGACTTGGAGCTACAATACGGTGTATCATACACTGCATTTGAGGAACAATGGGAAAGTAATCCTGCTTTGAAAGTTAAATCAACTTGTAAACTCACTTTTGAGAAAATCGCCTTTGAATGTTTTGCTATCTAGTTTCGAGCTCTTCTTTGTCTACACCCATTCAGCATCGTTCACACCCTCGCCCTAAGCTTTAGCCCCACCCATCTCGTTTCGCTCTCGACGCATACACTTGACACTGACCGATGATTTGTATACCTCTGGACAACATGAACACAGCCTAACCAGCTCTGCTGGCAACAATTTAATTTAGCTTTTTTGCAGACATTTACTGACACCAGCCATATTCGACGGGTGTTGTACACACATCACGTAACGTTAGCTGGCTGGCTCATTAGCTACAGTTGAAGTTTGCATACACCTTAGCCAACTACATTTAAACTCAGTTTCACAATTAATGGACATTTAATCCCAGTAAAAAATCCCTGTTTAGGTCAATTAGGATCACTACTCTAATGTGAAATGTCAGAATAGTAGTAGAGAGAATACTTATTTCAGCTTTCATTCATTTCATCACATTCCCAATGGGTCAGAGGTTTACATACACTCAATTAGTATTTGGTAGCATTGCCTTTAAATTGTTTAACTTGGGTCAAATGTTTCCAGGTAGCCTTCCACAAGCTTCCCACAATAAGTTGGGGGAATTTTGGCCCATTCCTCCTGACAGAGCTGGTGTAACTGAAATCAGGTTTGTAGGCCTCCTTGCTCGCACATGCTTTTTCAGTTCTGCTCACACATTTTCTATAGGATTGAGGTCAGGGCTTTATGGCCACTCCAATACCTTGACTTTGTTGCCATTTTGCCACAACTTTGGAAGTATGCTTGGGGTTATTATCCTTTTGGAAGACCCATTTGCGACCAAGCTTTAACTTCCTGACTGATGTCTTGGGATGTTGCTTCAATATATCCACATAATTTTTCTTCCACGATGCCATCTATTTTGTGAAGCGCACCAGTCCCTCCTGCAGCAAAGCACCCCCACAACATGATGCTGCCATCCCCGTGCTTCACGTTTTGGATGGTGTTCTTGACTTGCAAGCCTCCCCCTTTTTCCTCCAAACATAACAATAGTCATTATGGCTAAACAGTTCTATTTTTGTTTCATCAGACCAGAGGACATTTCTCCAAAAAGTACGATCTTTGTCCCCATGTGCAGTTGCAAACCGTAGTCTGGCTTTATGGTGGTTTTGGAGCAGTGGCTTCTTCCTTGCTGAGCGGCCTTTCAGGTTATGTTGATATAGGACTCGTTTTACTGTGGATATACATACTTTTGTACCCGTTTCCTCCAGCATCTTCACAAGGTCCGTTCCTGTTCTGGGATTGATTTGCGATTTTCGCACCACAGTACGTTCATCTCTAGGAGACAGAACATGTCTCCTTCCTGAGCGGTATGACGGCTGCATGGTCCCATGGTGTTTATACTTGCGTAATATTGTTTGTACAGTTGAGCGTGGTACCTTCAGGCGTTGGAAATTGCTTGTGGAGGTCTACAATTTTTTTCTGAGGTCTTGGCTGATTTCTTTTGACTTTCCCATGATGTCAAGCACAGAGGCACTGAGTTTGAAGGTAGGCCTTGAAATACATCCACAGGTACACCTCCAATTGACTCAAATTATGTCAATTAGCCTATCAGAAGCTTCTAAAGCCATGACATGATTTTCTGGGATTTTCCAAACTGTTTAAAGGCACAGTCAACTTAGTGTATGTAAACTTCTGACCCACTGGAAGTGTGATACAGTGAATTTATAAGTTAAATAATCTGTCTGTAAACAATTGTTGGAAAAATGACTTGTCATCCGGCGTCGACAGATGGCCGCTTCGCATTCTTAGGAAACTATGCAGTATTTTTTTTTTTATGTATTATTTCTTACACCGTTACCCCAGGAAATCTTAAGTGTTATTACAAAAAGCCGGGAGGAAGTATTGGATATAAAAGCAACATCAACTTACCAACATTACGACCAGGAATACGACTTTCCCGAAGCGGATCCTCTGTTTGGTCCACCACCAGGGACAATGGATCGGATCCCAGCAGGCGACCCAAAACAACATCGTCACCGCAGTAGAGGCATACGTAGCGGCCTCCTGGTCAGACTTAGACGGGCAAGCACACCACCCACCGCTTCCAAGCATATTAGTCACCAATGGCCAATCTCTAGACAACAAGGTGGACAAAATTAGGGCACAAGTTGCCTTCCAGAGAGACAGAGATTGTAACATTCTCTGTTTCACGGAAACATAGCTCACTCGGGATATGTCAGAGTCGGTACAGCCACCGGGTTTCTTCATGTGTCGCGCCGACAGAAACAAACATCTCTGGTAAGGAGGGCAGGGGTGTATACCTCATGATTAACAATTCATGGTTAACTCAGTCTATTCTTGTTCTGAGAAATGAAGGCTATTCCATGTGAGAAATTGCCAAGAAACTGAAGATCTCGTACAGCGCTGTGTACTACTCCCTTCACAGAACAGCGCAAACTGCATCCCAGAGTCGCCTCTTCACTGTTGACTTTGAGACCGGTGTTTTGCGGGTACTATTTAATGAAGCTGCCAGTTGAGGACTTCAGCCATCTGTTTCTCAAACTAGACATGAATGTACTTGTCCACTTGCTCAGTTGTGCACTGGGGCCTCCCACTCTTTCTATTCTGGTTAGAGACAGTTTGCGCCGTTCTGTGAAGGGTGTAGTACACAGCGTTGTACCAGATCTTCAGTTACTTGGCAATTTCTCACATGGAATAGCCTTCATGTCTTAGAACAAGAATAGACTGACGAGTTTTAGAAGAAAGTCTTTGTTTCTGGCCATTTTGAGCCTGTAATAGAACCAACAAATGCTGATGCACCAGATACTCAACTAGTGTAAAGCAGGCCAGTTTTATTGCTTTAATAGGACAACAGTTTTTCAGCTGTGCCAACAATTGCAAAAGGGCTTTCTAATGATCAATTAGCCTTTTAAAATGATAAACTTGGATTAGCTAACACAACATGCCATTGGAACACAGGAGTGATGGTTGCTGATAAAAGCCGTTTCCAGCTACAATAGTCATTTACTACATTAACAATGTCTACCCTGTATTTCTGATCATTTTGATTATTTTAAATGGACAAAAAAATAAAAAAGTGCTTTTCTTTCAAAAACAAGGACATTTCTAAGTGACCCCAAACTTTTGAACGGTAGTGTACAACATACAGTGCATTTGGAAAGATCCAGACCTCTTGACTTTTTCCACATTGTTACGTTACAGCCTTATTCTAAAATGAATTAAATAGTTTCCCACTCAATCTACACATGCCCATTATAACAAACCAAAAATAGGTTAAGACATTTTTGCAAATGGTAAAAAAAAAAACGTATTTTAAGACATCAGTTACATAAGTATTCATACCATTTATTCAGTACTTTGTTGTAGCACCGTCGGCAACGATTACAGCCTCGTATGAAGCTACAAGCTTGGCACATCTGGATTTGGGGTGTTTCTCCCATTCTTCTCTGCAAATCCTCTCAAACTCTCAGGTTGGATTGGGAGCGTCTCCCCACAGCTATTGTCAGGTCTCTCTAGAGATGTTTGATCGGGTTCAAGTCCGGGCCACTCAAGGATATTCAGAGACTTGTCCCGAAGCCACTCCTGCATTCTCTTGGCTGTGTGCTTAGGGTTGTTGTCCTGTTGGAAGGTGAACCGTCGCCCCATTCTGAGGTCCTGAGCGCTCTGGAACAGGTTTTCATCAAGCGTCTCTGTACTTTGCGCCATTCAGGATCGAGGGAGAGATGACCAGTACCCCAGTCCCTGCCGCTGAAAAACATCCACACAGCATGATGCTTCAACCACCATGCTTCACCGTGGGGATGATGCCAGGTTTCCTCCAGAAGTGACACTTGGCATGCAGGCCTAAGAATTCAATCTTGGTTTCATCAGACCAGAGAATCTTGTTTCTCATGGTCAGAGGTCGACCGATTAATCGGAATGGCCGATTAATTAGGGC
This sequence comes from Salvelinus alpinus, assembly GCF_045679555.1. Lineage (NCBI taxonomy): Eukaryota > Metazoa > Chordata > Actinopteri > Salmoniformes > Salmonidae > Salvelinus > Salvelinus alpinus. The sequence goes on from NC_092116.1 coordinate 1,306,808, forward strand.
CGATTTCAAGTTTTCATAACAATCGGAAATCGGTATTTGGCAGATGTATTTTTTTACACCTTTATGTAACTAGGCAAGTCAGTTAAGAACACATTCTTATTTATTTTCAATGACGGCCTAGGAACGGTGGGTTAACTGCCTCGTTCAGGGGAAGAACGACAGATTTTTACCTTGTCAGTTCGGGGGATTCAATCTTGCAACCTTACAGTTAACTACTCTAACGCTCTAACCACCTGATTACATTGCACTCCACGAGGAGCCTGCCTGTTACGCGAATGCAGTAAGCCAAGGTGAGTTGCTAGCTAGCATTAAACTTATCTTATAAAAAACAATCAATCAATCATAATCACTAGTTAAACTAGTAATTTCATCAACCATGTGTAGTTATCTAGCGTGTCCTACGTTGCATATAATCGATGCGGTGGCATTCGCGAAAACCACTGTCGTTGCTCCAACGTGTACCTAACCATAAACATCAATGCCTTTCTTAAAATCAATACACAAGTATATATTTTTAAACCTGCATATTTAGTTCATATTGCCTGCTAACATGAATGTCTTTTAACTAGGAAAAATGGTGTCACTTCTCTTGCAACAGAGTCATGGTATATGCAGCAGTTTGGGCCGCCTAGCTCATTGCAAACTGTGAAGACTATTTCTTCCTAACAAAGACAGCCAACTTTGCCAAACGTGGGATGATTTAACAAAAGCGCATTTGCGAAAAAAAGCACAATCGTTGCACGACTGTACCTAACCATAAACATCAATGCCTTTCTTAAAATCAATACACAGAAGTATACATTTTTAAACCTGCATATTTAGCTAAAATAACTCCAGGTTTGCAGGCAATATTAACCAGGTGAAATTGTGTCACTTCTCTTGCGTTCATTGCACGCAGAGTCAGGGTATATGCAACAGTTTGGGCCGCCTGGCTCATTGCGAACTAAATTGCCAGACTTTTACGTAATTATGACATAACATTGAAGGTTGTGCAATGTAACAGGAATATTTAGACTTATGGATGCCACCCGTTAGATAAAATACGGAACGGAATAAACGTTTTGTTTGAGGTGATAGTTAACGGATTTGACCTAAGGCTCGTATTTCTGTGTGTTTATTATAGGTAAGTCTATGATTTGATAGAGCAGTCTGACTGAGGGGTGGTAGGTAGCAGCAGGCTCGTAATAGTCAAATGTATATGGTTTAGAGAGAAATAGTCTACGCGTTATAATTCCTGTAATAACCTGCGGCTGAACTTGAAAGGGGTTCCTTCGTTATTTTACCGTTCATGTCTTCCATAGAGAATGTCTTGATCTACTTCAAATAAGGTCTGTGTTTCGTGCAGGCTTAAACCGCCTCGACGTTTTGATACCCGTGTAAATCTCACTAGGATAAGGTAATGTTTGTCAACATATTTTCATAAATCCACTCTACAAAAAAAATTATGTTCGCTTATATTTAGTCAATATTGATCAGAGTTACCTTGTCCTATGGATATCTACACAGTTATAAAATTGGCAAGGTGGTGTAAGCCTACACGAAACGCAGACCTTATTTTAAGTGAATCTAAAAATATCCTATGGAATAAATGAATGAAGGAACCGCTTTTCAGATTTTGCTAGGTGTCATGGGAATTATGACTGGCACTTTGGTAGTCAATTCTTACCATGCCCATTATTAAAATAGGATTTCCTGCATATAGAAATTACAGTTTTTGTTTTCAACATTCATCACAGGTAACTTAAACTATTTTTATTCAAACCGTTGAGAGTATTTGTCTCCTAAGCAAACTCTTCAGTATCATTGTCACTTCAGAGCTGTGTGTGTGTGTGTGTGTGTGTGTGTGTGTGTGTGTGTGTGTGTGTGTGTGTTTTACAGATGAAAAGCAGAGCACCAGTGTGGGACTATTACATGGAATTGGCACCAGGGAAAGCAAGGTGTCTTATTTGTGATAAAGATGTAAGCATGGGGTCAGCAACGGCTAAATCAAAAAATACCACCAACCTGTGGAATCACCTTAAGAACACCCATCCAAAAGCCCATAAGGAAGCAATGATGAAAAAAGCAAATGCAAATTCTTCACAAGGAAAAAGTGATAGACACATCGCAGGCTACAATCTTACAACTTTTTAATAAGCAAGCAAAATGGCAGGACAAAGACCCAAGGGCCAAGACGATTGATGTAGCAATTATTGAGATGATTGCCACTGACAACCAGCCATTCACAGTGGTGTCAGAGATTGGTTTTCAGCGGGTGATTACTCTTGCTGAACCCCGGTTCAAGGATTCTAGCGAAGAGGCTGTCCACCAGACTGGGTGGCTGATCTACCTGGACTCTTTGCTTTTTTGCACCTGCGAAAAATTATTTTGCACAGAAATACTAGATAAAACACATGAAAGATGCTTGAACAGAGGCGTGCACTGAATGTGTATGCAGGTGAATACAGACACATCAGCAGTTTGTCTGCTGCACAGTGGGACATTGTCTCTAACCTAATTGAGACTCTGGCACCTATGGAGGAGGTGACACTGGAGATGAGCCACTCCAACTCTACAGCAGCATGCATCATCCCCAGTGTGTCGGTGCTGAAGCTGATGCTACAGCAGGAGGGTTCTTCCACTCAAGGCATCAAAACTTTATGGAACACCATGTTGGACAGTCTGACAAGGAGGTTCTCCAAGGCTGAGGAGACAAAGTGCCTGGTGCTGGCAACTGTCCTAGATCCACGTTACAAGAGCTATGCCTTCACTTCAGGGACAGCACTAGAGAAAGCAAAAGAGTGGCTGAAGGAGGAGTGACCTACTAAGGAAACCAAATCCCAGAGCAAGAACAGATGAGACGAGTGAAGAGGACCGGGATGCAGGTGCAAAAAAGCAAAGAGTCCAGGTAGATCAGCCACCCAGTCTGGTGGACAGCCTCTTCGCTAGAATCCTTGGAAGCCAAGAGGGCAGTGCTGAAGTCCAGTGCAGTTTTGAAATTGAGTTGGAGCGTTACCTCACAGAGCCTGTCATTGACAGAAAGAGCGGCTTGCCTTTGGAGTGGTGGAAGCAGAATGAGGACAGACTTCAATCACTCTCTCCACTGGCAAAGAAGTTTCTCTGTCCCCCACCTTCTTCGGTCCCAAGCGAGAGTGTTCAGTGAGGTGGGGATCATTTATGATAAGCGGAGGAGCAGACTGACAGGGGACCATGCAGACAAGCTCTGCTTTCTGCACTACAACCTAAAACTTCTTAACTGGGAATATTGAAGACCCATGAAAGCTGGTGGTTCGTTTTAACATATGTTCTCATGTTATTTGAGACTAAATTGATTTTATTTATGTATTAAGTTAAAATAAAAGTGTTCATTGTTCGTTAGTATTGTTGCAATTGTCATTACAAAAATGTATGTGTAATATATATATTGTCACGCCCTGGCCTTAGTTATCTTTGTTTTCTTTATTATTTTGGTTAGGTCAGGGTGTGACATGGGGGATTTATGTGTTTTGTCTAGTCTAGGGGTTTTGTGTGTTTATGGGGTGTTTTCTGGTCTAGGTGTTTGTATGTCTATGGTTGCCTAGATTGGTTCTCAATTAGAGGCAGCTGTTTATCATTGTCTCTGATTGGGAACCATATTTAGGCAGCCATATTCTTTAGGGATTTCGTGGGTTATTGTCTATGTGTAAGTTGCCTGTGTCTGCACTTTTCGTATATAGCTTCACGTTCGTTTTGTTGTTTTTGTATAGTTTGTCAAGTGTTCTTCGTTTCGGTAAATAAATAGAAGAATGTATTACTATCACGCTGCGCCTTGGTCCTCCTCTCTTCCTCCATACGACGAACGTGACATATATATATCTAAATACATTAATTTTATATTTTTTATTTTATTAAATCGGTCGATAAATTGTTATCGGCTTTTTTGGTCCTCCAATAAATCGGTATTGAAAAAATCATAATCGGTCGACCTCTAGTCAGAGTCCTTTCGGTGCCTTTTGGCAAACTCAAAGCGGGCTGTCATGTTGCTTTTACTGAAGAGTGGCTTCCATCTGGCCACTCTACCATAAAAGGTCTGATTGGTAGAGTGCTGCAGAGATGGTTGTCCTTCTGGAAGGTTCTCTCATCGCCACAAAGGAACTCTGGAGCACTGTTAGAGTGACCATCGGGTTCTTGGTCATCTCCCTGACCAAGGCCCTTCTCCTGATTGCTCAGTTTGTTTTTTGGTTCCCTTCCCCTTGTCAGAATCCTGTCTACGGACAATTCCGTCGACCTCGTGGCTTGGTTTTTGCTCTGACGTGCACGGTCAACTGTGGGCCCTTTATATAGACAGGTTTGTGCATTTCCAAATCATGTCCAATCAATTAAATTTACCACAGGTGGACTCTAATCAAGTTGTAGAAAAACGTCAAGGATGATCAATGGAAACAGGATGCACCTGAGCTCAATTGAGTCTCATAACAAAGGGTCTGAATACTTATGTAAATACAGCATCTTTGTTTTATATAAATTTGCAAAAAAATTCTAAACCTGTTTTTGCTTTGTCATTACGGGGTCCTGTGTGTAAATTGCTGACATTTTTATTTTATCCATTTTTGAATAAGGCTGTAACGTAACAAAATGTGGAAAAAGTCCAGGTGTTCTGAATACTTTCGGATTGCACTGTAGTATGAGGCCGCAACCTGGAACACAAGCATGACCAGCACACAACTAATTCATGCCTTACAGTAATACTAGAGTGGGTTACATAATGTTATACGTTAATAAAGTCACTACATAACATTCCATCTTCAGCCAACCAGAAATGACCTAAATAGATGGAATGTAGCGCAATAGTGATGCACTTCACAGAGAGTAATGCCAAACTGCATGCAGGGAGACATGAGAGCTGGCATTACAATTAGTTGATCTTTACCACCTGTGCTGGAAAGTTAATTGCTTGAGTAAAGCCTCCGTCACATTACTCATAATCACTGCATTACTTTGCGCCGGATTTCATGCATTTCAATGGGGAAGTAGGAAACTCTGGAATGTGGCACTTGTATAACTTCAACCAGTTAGCAAGTCGGAAATGGCCTTGTTCTGACAAACACTTGAGCGGCATTAGCCTGTTGCGATTCTGGATGGCCAGATTGCCAGCAAGAATGAGAACTGGCATATGGTGACTCGTAAGTTCCTCGTTTCATCTTGTTATTGATACCATGTCTTGTTTTGAGGTGTTTTGACTGACAAATTCGCTAGCAAACCAACTGTAACAATGTATTTGAGACAATTGAAGTAAGTGAACCCACAAGTCCAAATCCCCATCTCTAGCCATGGCTAATTTCGTAAAGGGACCATTTTATCTTGCCACCAGAGGACAACACAATGAGATGCAACAATTTAAATAGTTTGTCAATGACGTATGCTCTCAATGCGATTTGATAGGAGTGACGCTAAATCCAATCTGGCTTCTCTTGACACTTGTTGGTGCGCCGGGAACATTCACAGTTGAGCTCACTCAGTTTAGTTCAACGTTGATAGGCTATTTTACACTTTTAATTAAGGGAGGCCAACTGCTTGTTGGCTTCCCTTGCATTCAATGCTACTGGCGCCAACCATGTCATCTTCTGGACCAGACAGCATCAGTTGCCTACACATACATAGAGGGGCGCTGTTTTGCTCTCTCGGATGCCTTCTCCAGTGAGATACATTCAGCCTCTTGTGAATTGAAGGTAAATTATGAAACCGAGACAATATTTTCTCTTTGTACATTTGGGGGAATTCCCTTGAATCCATGCCACTGACTGCAAGCTAGATTGACTTGCTATAAAATTAGAAACACGTTGAGTTACACTGCACTTTTCCGTTCAGTACTGGGGCAAGACAACATGAAGATCACAAATGATATACTTCACGATGTAAATGGGGCATAACAAAATGTCCTGACCTTGCGCTGCATTACCAATCAATTCATTTTCTCCTACACGTGTTATGAATATGCACCGTGATTTTCTTGTCCTGTCTGAATGGATGCATAGCACTAACATGAAATGTATTGATGGCGTATGAGAAACCAACTTCTGTGCACAAATCTGCGACATGAATTGATTGACATGTCACCGGTTTTAATTTGCCTAATGGTGACTACAATGCTGTATAACGTTATCCGTAGTTAGTATGAAAGCGCAACTATTTCAACACAGGTTAACTAGCTAGCTACCATAGCAAACAACTTAATAACCTAGCTAGTTAAACTAAAAAAGTTTCAGGCATTTGATTCAGGCTGGCTTTTGATATAGGCAACGCGGTGTTAACGTATTGGTTAGCTTTAAAAACGTTAGCAGGCTACAATTTAGAAAAAAAACGTATTTTTATCCACCTGGACTAGATTAGTAAAAAATACTTGGGTACAGTAACGAAAGGTGAAAGCTTAATTCTTGAAGTTTACTGCAGCCCACGCAGTTGTACCTGCCGCTTTCTTTCTCGTGACCATCAAACCAACTGAGCTAGCATTTGAAAGCGTGCCATTTTCTTTAGTTTGTTTTACAATTTAGCTAGTTCGTTGGATACAGTAAAATAGTATTTGCAGTTTCCTTACCTTTGGTGATAAAGCTCACAACAATGTCTCTAATTGGACGGTCCATGCAACAAACGCCCACTGCCTGTCCAAAGTAAGCGAGGTCAAGAATATATGGGCAGCAGCGGGATTGTAACTATAAGTGAGCGATCGTAATAGTATCAGTTATTCTGCGCTCTGGCAAAACTCAGACGGGAGCGCTCTGAAATCGGAGTAGATAACCGGAGTGAATTTACGAACAGCCCCCTAAGGAAATGTACAATATAGGCAGCCAATCAGTTATTCTACTTGGATTCTCAGAAATTGTTAGATTCCATTGGTCAACCAGCCCAAATAGGAACGATGCGCATTTTAATTTGCATCAGGTACACAGACCACATGGGTCATCCAAGTCAAGCCGTGAAAGAAAAACTAGCAAACATTATTTTTATATGAAATTAATCCAAATTAAGTCATTGTAGTATAGTGCAATGCATTGTTTATTTTGCCCTCACATTGTTAACAATTTGGAGTTCCTAAAGTCTCAAATGTGTCAGGTGAAGGGAATGCAGCACTTTTGATAAGCATCGGTTGGTTTATCATCTTGCTGAATAGGCTATTCGCAGATAGTCTGGGTTTTTATTAAAATGATAATCGCACGCAGAATGACAACACCAATTCTATCCAGGGCTTGTAAACCAATCCTTTACACAATAGGAAGGCTACCATTTTCCATTTGTGCAATTTGATAGCCTACAAACGCCTATTGGCAAACGAGTCGGTGTGCAAAGGCAGGTGTAGGCTAGGTGTGTTTAATTTATCAATTAGTGCATTTAGAGTTAACATGCACCAAGTTCGACTTGATAAAGTTGCCAAGACTCCTACCACTAATCACTTTTTTAGTCATGCAGATTAGACTAATACCTAACCTGTCACATCCCAATTAAGGATAATAGGCTCTGGGGTTGCGATAATGTAAACTGGTAATAAGAAAAATAACTATCATCCATGTTCAACAGAGACCTGTTCACTTATCAGTTTGCTCTACTGCAAAAATCCTAGAAAAGCTATGAGACGATATACTGTATAGGTATAGCCAGTTTCACGAGCACTAGTCAAGACATAACGAGCTATAGCCTATCCAATGCATATTGTAGTAGGCTATTCCCACTCGTGGCTTGGCTACCTATATGACATGCGAGACCCAAAGATTCGCACTCACTGGACACAGAATGTAGGCCCATAGTTTGACATGGGTCGCAAAAAAACATAGGCGTTCAGGGGCATAGACTAATCTAGACATTCATTTTTATGCACCGCAATTCTACACAATGAATCTCTTCAATGCAACGAAAACGTAACTGCAAACTTTGGCTATATGGTCCTCAATGTTGATTACCGTCAAGCTTAGAAGTCATAAAATATCGATTTCACAGAATGAATAAATGTGCAAATGTCTTACCGTTTCTACAAATGAAAGTTATGTACGTCCTTAGCCAAACGATCTTTAAAAATAGAGAATCAAGAAAACACTTGCCAATATAAAGATGAATTCCACTTTTCTCTTAATTCAAACTTCAAATAAAAAAAAATATTAAATCAAATATTCATTTAACCAAAAAACAGAAATGAGTCCCTTTTAGCCAATGCATTAAATCAAATTTTAAAAAATTACCGAAGAGATAAAAGGAATCGAATCATTTAAAAAGCCGGCTTCTGCATGTCTCTCTCTTTAAAGGTTTACCACACAGATACGCGACATCGCTAAGTGAAAAGCAATGTAAGGAAGTTGTCTTTAAAAGGAAGATAGTCCTGTCAGCAAATATATAGGGCCGTATCACAGCAACGCTATACCTCTCCGCTCTCGCTGTTTCTTCCATTCAACCTAAAGACACGAGCACACATGCACGCGGAAGTATACCCGGAGTAGCTCCATCCACTGTGATGCATCGAAGTGCCTGAATGTAATTGGTTATGACATGTCCTCATCGGGCTTTCCATCCTACCAAACGAAATATTATATTGGTTATATTTTATGCCATTCAAAACGATCACACGGTATCCTGAATATGGAATTTGATGTTCAACAATACCGACTTGCCAGAGAGACGTAAAAGCTGGCATGTGGGAATAACGAAATGTCTTGATATTTCATTTTACATGGATTGAACAGGGGAAAGAGGGAAGTGCGTACGTCCCAGTACATCACTGGGGCCAAGCTTCCTGCCACCCAGGACCTATATACTAGGCGGTGTCAGAGGAAAGCCCCCAAAAATGTCAAAGACTCCAGTCACCCAAGTCATAGACTGTTCTCTCTACTACCGCACGGGAAGCTGTACCGGAGCGCCAAGTCTAAGACCAAAAGGCTCCTTATCAGCTTCTACCCCCAAGCCATAAGACTGCTGAACAATTAATCAAATTTACATTAACACCCCCCCTACCTACATGCACAAATTACCTCGACTAATCTGTACCCGCACATTGACTAGGTACCGGTAATAGTATTTGGAATAAGAGGCGTTTGCCTCCTATTGCCATGCATACCGCACAAATAAATCGGCATTCAGCACCACAGCTTTCAGCACCAAGGACAGCGAACGAGAGTTCTGACAGAGGGCACACGTTTTTCCTCTGCATTCACAGCTTTGTACTGAGCATGTTTACATTTAGCCTACTGCTTCCCCCACAGCGTTTTAGCTATGTTATTCAAACGCAAAAGACGATTAGAGAACGTTATTTAACATTTAAGTAATTGAGTACAAAAGCAGCACAAATAATATACAAATAACTCGAAGGACATGATGGAAAACCTTAATACAACTGTTTTTAAAGCATAAGCATTACCCCAGCCAGTATAAGGAACAATAGGCCTACACATTACACGTTTTCAAAAGATCTACACATTTGATAGTAGTAGATAGACCTACATTGTGCATCTTCAAAAATGGCATCATGAAATAGGAGCAAGTGAAATATATTCTGCCAACTATGCTGTAGGTAAACCTACACAACCCATAATAAGTTATGGGCCCCAAGCAACCGGTCCAAGGCCAGTTGTTTTGTCATTTATCTGTGCAGTAGTTAAAGTCAGGGCTAAGGGTATTAATCCTGAACCTAGATCAGCTATGAAAGGCAGAAAGTATTGGACTACTAAGAGCCTTTTAGTGATGAAAATGATGTCAAGATCATCTTCAGATAGGCCTATCCATTAGTTTAAGCCAAACTGCCATACTTACAAGAAAGTCAATCTAAGAAGGCCTTTGGCCAATAAACTAAGATGTTATTATAATTGACATATGCTTTACATAATTTAGGAGCTACACATACATGTGTGCACTGAGGTGCATATTTTCAAGATGCAAAACGATGGTCGTCAAGTACATAATATAAGCCTTGCCTGCATTCCCATCAGAATTCATGAGCACTCAGTGTGTTATTTACATAATGCAACCTGATGGTAATTTGCCTCTTTTGCCAAAGGCTTGTATGTTGCTTTATTGTAGAATGACAATTTAAAATTGCATAAAAATTCCACTGACACGACAGTGTGAATTCTGCTACGCAATGACCCTGTTCGAATACTTTAAGAATGAATTTCTCCTTGCTGCCTTTTAATTTGCGTTAGATCAGGTATTATTACTTCAAGGAAGGGAGGAAAGAGTTGTCAAACAGGTCCATAGTTTTTGGTAGTTTGAAAGGACGGACAATGGCTGGAAGATGCCAGAAAATACAGATGTACAGATGTAAGATGTTAATTTGAGCAAGTTTGCTACAGCAGTACAATTAATCTGCAGCAACATTAAATGTGAATTATTATGTGGATTATAATTAATGGACTTTTTTTTGTAGGACATTTTTCAGTTGGGCACATCAAGTGTGACATTTTAAAGTGGAAATTACAAACTTCAGCTTTTAACCTAGAACACACTACAAGTTTGAATTCCTCAGCAACAAAATCTGCATAACTGTTTTCCTTCCTTGAAATAATCACAGTTCTGAATTAGTTGGATTTGTGGTAGTAATAGAGTGGGAACCTATTTTCACCTATCCAATCACTCATAGATCTGTGCTTACCTTAACTTCTCTAAGGTAGGGGGCAGCATTCGGAATTTTGGATGAAAAGCATGCCCAAATTAAACTGCCTGCTACTCAGGCACAGAAGATATGATATGCATATAACTGGTAGATTTGGATAGAAAACACTCTAAAGTTTCCACAACTGTTAAAATAATGTCTGTGAGTATAACAGAACTGATTTGGCAGGCGAAAAACTGAGAAAAATCCATTCAGGAAGTAGTTATTTTTTTATTTTTTTTAGTTTTCTATTCAATGCCATTACAGTATCCATTACAGTATCCATTGACTTAGGACTCAATTGCAGTTCCTATGCCTTCCACTAGATGTCAACAGTCATTAGAAATTGTTTCAGGCTTGTATTCTGAAAAATGAGGAAGTAAGAGCAGTCTGAATGAGTGGACCCTAAAGTGTCACAGAGCTTTTTCATGACCGAGAGTGCCTTTCTTGTTTACCTTTTATATTGACGACGTTATTGTCCAGTTGAAATATTATCGATTATTTAGGCTAAAAACAACCCGAGGATTGAATATAAACATTGTTTGACATGTTTCTATGAACTTTACGGATACAATTTGGATTTTTTGGCTGCCTGTTTTGACTGCGTTTGAGCCTGTGGATTACTGAAGAAAACGCGCGAACAAAACTGAGGTTTTTGGATATAAAGAGACTTTAGCGAACAAAAGGAACATTTGAGTAAATTAATGAATGCTGAGTGCAACCATATGAAGATCATCAAAGGTAAGGGATTAATTTTATCTCTATTTCTGACTTGTGTAACTCTTCTACTTGGCTGGTTACTGTTTGTAATGATTTGTCTGCTGGGCTATGTTCTCAAATAATCGTAAGGTATGCTTTCGCCGTAAAGCATTTTTTAAATCTGACACCGTGGTTGGATTCACAAGAAGTTCATCTTTAAACCTATGTAAAATATGTTTTGTTTTCTGAATTTTTATAATGAGTATTTCTGTATTTGAATTTGGCGCCCTGCAGTTTCACTGGCTGTTGAAGAGGTGGGACGCTACCGTCTCACGTACCCTAGAAAAGTTAAGGAAACAAGAAAAGGAGGATGTACAAAATATATACAAAAGTCTGCAAATGTTTGTCTACGGAGATTGAATGGCTGTGTGGTCATTTTTATACACCTGTCAGCAATGGGTATGGCTGAAATAGCCGAATCCACTAATTTGTGGACACTAATTCAATCTCCATAGACAAACATTTGCAGTAGAATGTCCTTACTGAAGAGCTTAGTGACTTTCAATGTGTCACTGTCATAGGATGCAACCGTTCCAACAAGTCAGTTCGTCAAATTTCTGAAATCACCACGAAGTACCATTACCCTCTCCCATTGGTAACTGCAGCCATCGAACAGCTCAGCAGGGCCCGGTTCTTTACCAAACTGGACCTGCGGAGTGCATACAATCTCATCCGCATCCGGGAGGGGGATGAATGGAAGACTGCATTTAGCATGATGTCTGGCCGCTACGAGTACTTGGTGACGCCAGTTGTCACTCGCTACGTCAACTCCTGTGCTGTATGTGCCCAAACCAAATCCCCCCGGAACACTTCAGCAGGAAAACTCCTTTCTCTTCCCATGCCTCAGCGTCCCTGTTCCCATCTATCCATTGACTTTGTTACTGATCTCCCCTCTAACGGTTTCACCATCATTTTGGTGGTTGTGGATATATTTTCAAAATCCTGCCGTTGAATCTCTCTTTCTGGTCTCCCTACTGCTCTTCAGGTCACTAAGGCACTATTCCAGCAGGTCTTCCGGCATTATGGCCTTCCGGAGGACATCGTCTCTGACCATGGCCCCCAATTCACTTCACGGTTATGGAGAGCCTTTATGGAGAAACTCGGGGACACGATCAGCCTCACTTCCGGGTATAGGCCTCAGTCCAACGGGCAGGTGGAGAGGATGAACAAGGAGCTGTAGAGGTTCCTGAGGAGTCACTTTCAGGAGCGGCAGGGAGAGTGGTCTCGATTCCTTCCATGGGCAGAGTACACCCAGAACACGCTACGTCACTCATTCCAGTGTGTTCTGGGTTTTCAGCCGGCTCTGGCTCCGTGGACCCCGGGAAAGACCGACGCGCTTGAGGTTGATGAGTGGTTCAGGCACGCAGAAGAAGTGCGGAGCGACGCTCACATGAGACTCCAGCGCGCTGTCCACTGCCAGGCAGACCGCCATCTCAGTGTAACCCCTGTGTACCACCCTGGGGATCGTGTCCGGTTCTCTACCAGGAACCTCCCACTCCACCTGCCCTGAACGAAGCTGAGCCCTCGGTTTTTGGGGCCATTCAAGGTACTCCGGAGAGTCAACGAGGTGACGTATAGGTTACAGCTTCCCAGTGACTACTGATCTCACCTTCTTTTCATGTCTCCCTTCTCAGGCCGGTGGTTCCTGGTCCCCTAGCTGATGCTGTCCCCCACAACACCCCTCTGCCCCCCTGGACATTGAGGGTGGTCCGGCCTATGCCGTCAGATCTCTACTGGACTCCCGACGTTGTGAGGATCGGGATCAATTATTACATGAGGCGCACCTCGACTCCATTACCTCACTTATTACCTCCCCTGTATCTGGCACTCCCTTAGCTTCTTTCCCCAGTGAGTATTGTTCCTGTGTTTATGCGTAGATGCTACTGTTATATTGTCTCGTTCCATGTTAGTTGTTTTATTAAACGTTTCACCTGCACCGGCTTCTCAACTCTCAGCGTCTCCGTTAAAACTTCTTGAGGATAGGGTGCAGATTTTTCACTTAGGGAAAAATAGCGTGCCCAATTTCAACTTCGTTCTACTCATCCCCAGAATATAAGATATGCATATTATTAGTAGATTTGGATAGAAAACACTCTGAAGTTTCTAAAACTGTTTGAATCATATCTGTAAGTATAACAGAACTTATATAGCAGTCAAAACCCTGAGGACTAACCTTTTTTTTAATTATTAAGGAACTGTCTGTTCAATGAGTTATTATGGGCAAGCCAGAATTCTAATCACTACCCTCGCAGTTCCTACTGCTTCCACTGGATGTCGCCAGTGTATGGAAATAGGTTGAAGTTATTATTTTTAACAATGATGAAGAAAAACACCAGGAAGTGGAGTGACGTGGTGTTTTTTTTTGATTGTTGCGCAAGACTTGAAAAGTACCGTGAGTTTGTTGATCTCCTTTATTGAAAACAGATTGACCCGTCCTCAATTTGATCGATTATTAACGTTTACAAATAACTTAAGTTGTATTACAAAAGTACTTTGAAATGTTTTGGCAAAGTTTAGAGGTAATTTTTTAGATATTTTGTTGTGATTTTGCGCAAATTGAACGCTGTTTTTTTTCTGGTACAACGGCGCCAAATAAATGGACAATTTGGATATATATGGACGGAATTAATCGAACTAAAGGACCATTTGTGATGTTTATGGGACATATTGAAGTGCCAACAAAAGAATCTCGTCAAAGGTAATGCATGTTTTATATTTTATATGTGCGTTTTGAGTAGCGCCGGCATGGTTGAAATTGTCAACAAAGAGAGTGTAGCCTTTGTACTATCATCAGATAATAGCATCTTATGCTTTCGCCGAAAAGCCTTTTTGAAATCTGACATGTTGGCTGGATTCACAACGAGTGTAGTTTTAATTTGGTATCTTATATGTGTAATTTAATAAAGTTTGGTTTTATAGATTTTTTTTTAAATCTGGCGCTCTACATTTTAACAGGCTGTTGGGACGCAAGCGTCCCGCTATCCCAGAGAGGTTAAAGTTCATGCTTTAAAACCAACTTTAAAAAAAGGTCCTGTTTTACTCAATTCCATGACGTAAAGTGAGGCATTGTTGGCAGAATAGATGGATGCAGTTTAATGCATGATTCATTTAAACAGTGGATGTAAAGAATCTAGCTAGCTAAAGCATTTACTGCAAATTGAATGTACAATTGTTTAAGCTTGCCTTGCTTATATTTGCCATGCAATGCAGCTGACGTAACATAGCTAGCTAACTATTTATTTTCTTATTGTGTAGGAGGATAAAAATAACTATGGCTATGGATGTGTAGCTTAGCTACAGTATGTAGCTGATCTGTGTATGGACCCTAAAGCTTTTGATATGAATATTAGTTCAGAACCTATCTATGAACCTCAGCTATCTGTAACGCTCGTCGTTGGAATGCGGTGAGGAGGACCAATGCGCAGCGTGGTAAGTATCCATTTTAATAAGAATACTGGAACAATGAACAAAAACAATAAACCGACAAATGACCGAGACAGTTCCGTATGGTGAAACACAGACACAGAAAATAATCACCCACAAAACACATTGACAAACAGGCTACCTAAATATGGCTCCCAATCAGAGACAACGACTGACACCTGCCTCTGATTGAGAACCATACTAGGCCAAACGCATAGAAACAGACAACCTAGACATGCAACATAGAATGCCCACCCACATCACACCCTGACCAAACAAAACATAGAAACAAACCAAGCAATCTATGGTCAGGGCGTGACACTATTATAGTTGTTGTATCGGCTTCAAGTCTGAATGGCATTAATGAAGCCTATGGATTGAGTATAATATTATAACTTTATTGTGCCAAGAATGCAAGTCCTATACATGTACTGTTGTAACGGCAGCCTTCCTCCTCTTCGTAGCAGGGATCAGACCAAGACGCAGCGTATTCCGTGTTCAACATATTTAATGACAGACGAAAACGTGAACACTTACAAAACTACAAAATAACAAACGTGGCTTACCGATACAGTCCTTTCTGGTGCAGACAAAACACAGAGACAGGAAACAACCACCCACAAAATCCCAACACAAAACAAGCCACCTATATATAATTCTCAATCAGGGACAACGATTGACAGCTGCCTCTGATTGAAAACCATATTAGGCCGAACACAGAAACAGACAAACTAGACACACAACATAGAATGCCCACCCAGCTCACGTCCTGACCAACACTAAAACAAGCAAAACACATAAGAACTATGGTCAGGACGTGACAACTGTAGTTATTACCACGCATGAGATCTCCACATTGTAGCCTGTACATTGAATATATTCACTGATCATGTACTCTTCCTTTGCAAATAAAGGTGTGGTTCAGGTATGAATCTCTGTGACATTATTTTGCAGTCATATCCAATACCTGGTGTATCAAACTCCATTCTTTGAATGATGCTGTGTCTGCATGTATGTATTACAGTTATACACTTCAATTCAACAGTGTTTACCAGTCCTTCTCCTGTGACATCAATGATTACACATTGTAACTTTGCAATAGACTAGAAACATGATTTAAGTAAAGGCTTATTTGTAATTCATATTTACAGAAAAAACAGTATACTACACTTCCTATGCATATCTAACTCCCTTCATCTGCATTAATCTGAGGACACAGGATAGGTGTAGTATTCCAATGAGATTCTTAATTTCAACCAGAGGAGAATGTGAAACGCTTTATTGAAAGTTCATTATTCAGGTGTTATAAATACATTATATATATTATAATTGTAATATTATATTATAAATACAAGTTCAATCTGTACATATGGTGTGCATTTTAAAAAAAGAGGAAGAAAGAGGTCGGGAGAGGGGTGTAGAAGACAGAAAAGGAAAGAGGTAAAACAGAGGAGCAGGGAAGACAGCATATGATTAGTGAATTACAGTGCTACCCTAATATTCTCTCAGTTCATCACAATTACATAGTGTCTCTAGCGGTGTCTCCTAACTAACCTTGGGCTCCCAGTTGGCCCGAAGGTTATCTTATGAGCGGGTGAGGTGGCGATGATGGGACTGGATTCCTTTGTCACATCAAAACATACCTGCAGACGAGAGACAGATGGATAGAGAGAGAGCATGATTAAGCTTTGTTTTTTTTTTATTCTAACACGGTCAGTCATCAAAATCATCAGGAGGTGAAATAAAAAACTGACCTTGGATCATTAACTCTGGGACAACTACGTCTCTGTCTGTATTTCAATGTATATAAGTATAATATTCCTTATAACAAATCATGTTAACATTGGGTAGATAGATACATGTGCATGTGTAGCATGTGACAATAGCAGGATGATATCAAGGATAGCGTCACAAATGAATACATAAATACCACTTGAAACTTGATGATAACTTCATCATTTGAATCAGCTGTGTAGTGCTAAGGGAAAAACAAAAATGTGCACCCCTTTGAGTCCCCAGGACCAGGACTGAGAACCGCTGCTCTTCATTGGGACCTCTTTATCTGCAGACAGGCTTTCACAGCTCTCTGTATCTGAGGACAGAAAACCTTACAAGAAATAGACTATACAAAATGACCTGCTCTTTCCAGAATAGCCTACTCTCTCACTTTGACAGCTGGGCCTGCTATCCTTTCACCCTCCTCCAAAAAATACAAATGTTTGCCATTATCAAGAGTGGCACTGGGGCTAAAACAATATCCTCCATAGTGTGGGAGGACTGCACCTAAAAAGGCTGGAGACTCATAACTAATCGAAGAGCATGCATGATTATGTCCAGACCAAAAGTTGAGGAGTCAGTGGTACTGCAGGGTTAACTTGACGTTGCAGCACAGCGAGATTCTAAGTAGACAGGGGGCATGGGATGTCGGGAACAACCCCATTGTCAGTGATTCCAGATTATCCTCCTGATAAAGCAGGTCCTCCACCTGCTGAATCTGGAATGCTCAAAAGAAACACATCTGTATTAGTGATGATACATTTAATTGAAGATCTGTCAAGCCATTCACATATCACACAGACACATATTACCTCTGCTTAGTCTGGCTCAGACACAGGTGTTTGGAGCATTCCATATGCCACCGCTGATGTGTCAGGTTTCCCTCTGAACTTAAAAACCTCTCTGGGATATGTGGGACGGTAGCGTCCCACCTGGCCAACATCCAGTGAAAATGCAGAGCGCCAAATTTAAATAAATTACTATAAAAATTTAACTTTCATGAAATCACACATTCAATATACCAAATTAAAGCTACACATGTTGTGAATCCAGCCAACGTGTCAGATTTCAAAAATGCTTTACGGGCGAAAGCAAACAATGCTATTATCTGAGGATAGCACCCCAGCAAACAATCACAGACCATCATATTTCAACCCTCCCGGCGTGACACAAAACGCAGAAATAAAGATATAATTCATGCCTTATCTTTGATGAGCTTCTTCTGTTGGCACTCCACTATGTCCCATAAACATCGCAAATGGTCCTTTTGTTTGATTCATTCCGTCGATATATATCCAAAATGTCCATTTATTTGTGCGCGTTTGATCCAGAAAAACACTGGTTCCAACTCACTCAACATGACTACAAAGGTTACCTGTAAGCTTTGTCCAAACATTTCAAACTACTTTTGTAATACAACTTTAGGTATTTTTTAACGTAAATAATCAATAAAATTGAAGACGGGATGATCTGTGTTCAATACCGGAGGAAAACAATGTGTAGCATGCTTTCTGGTCATGCGCCTCTAACAAACAGTACACTTCACTCGACCCTCGTTCTGAACAGGGCTACTTCTTCATTTCTCAAAGGAAAAACCTCAACCAATTTCTAAAGACTGTTGACATCCAGTGGAAGCGATAGGAGCTGCAGGAAGGTCCCTTAGAAATCTGGATTCCCAATGAAAACCCATTGAAAAGAGAATGACCTCAAATAAATAAAATCTGAATGGTTTGTCCTCTGGGTTTTGCCTGCCAAATAAGTTATGTTATAGTCACAGACATGATTCAAACAGTTTTACAAACTTCAGTGTTTTCTATCCAATACTAATAATAATATGCATATACTATTAGCATCTGGGACTGAGTAGGAGGCAGTTTACTCTGGGCACGCTTTTCATCCAAACGTGAAAATGCTGCCCCCATATCCATAAGAAGTTAAAGGGTGGTTTTCCCAACTCTGTGAAATGCTGCAGGTCTGCCGCAGACGAAGTAGGAACACATATCCCACACAGAAGAGGTGGATAGAATTCGACAGGTCAAGGTAGGCTTCTTCTTCCAAACTGTGCAGCAAGTTGTAATACTGACATGTCACAGCACTCCAAACATCTCTCCATAAGTGTCCCACTCTAACAGAGAGAAATATAAGGTTTTAATGGGGGGGGGGGGGGGGTCCATGAATAGAGAACACTGAGGTGGGTCCGAGGTTATAGAAATGCAAGTTGTGTGTGCCTCATACGTACAGTGGGGAGAACAAGTATTTGATACACTGCCGATTTTGCAGGTTTTCCTACTTACAAAGCATGTAGAGGTCTGTCATTTGTATCATAGGTACACTTCAACTATGAGAGACGGAATCTAAAACAAAAATCCAGAAAATCACATTGTATGATTTTTAAGTAATTAATTTGCATTTTATTGCATGACATAAGTATTTGATACATCAGAAAAGCAGAACTTAATATTTGGTACAGAAACCTTTGTTTGCAATTACAGAGATCATATGTTTCCTGTAGTTCTTGACTAGGTTTGCACACACTGCAGCAGGGATTTTGGCCCACTCCTCCCTACAGATCTTCTCCAGATCCTTCAGGTTTCGGGGCTGTCGCTGGGCAATACGGACTTTCAGCTCCCTCCAAAGATTTTCTATTGGGTTCAGGTCTGGAGACTGGCTAGGCCACTCCAGGACCTTGAGATGCTTCTTACGGAGCCACTCCTTAGTTGCCATGGCTGTGTGTTTCGTGTCGTTGTCATGCTGGAAGACCCAGCCACGACCCATCTTCAATGCTCTTACTGAGGGAAGGAGGTTGTTGGCCAAGATCTCGCGATACATGGCCCCATCCATCCTCCCCTCAATACGGTGCAGTCGTCCTGTCCCCTTTGCAGAAAAGCATCCCCAAAGAATGATGTTTCCACCTCCATGCTTCACGGTTGGGATGGTGTTCTTGGGGTTGTACTCATACTTCTTCTTCCTCCAAACACGGCGAGTGGAGTTAGACCAAAAAGCTCTATTTTTGTCTCATCAGACCACATGACCTTCTCCCATTCCTCCTCTGGATCATCCAGATGGTCATTGGCAAACTTCAGACAGGCCTGGACATGCACTGGCTTAAGCAGGGGGACCTTGCGTGCGCTGCAGGATTTTAATCCATGACGGCGTAGTGTGTTACTAATGGTTTTCTTTGAGACTGTGGTCCCAGCTCTCTTCAGGTCATTGACCAGGTCCTGCCGTGTAGTTCTGGGCTGATCCCTCACCTTCCTCATGATCATTGATGCCCCACGAGGTGAAATCTTGCATGGAGCCCCAGACCGAGGGTGATTGACCGTCATCTTGAACTTCTTCCATTTTCTAATAATTGCGCCAACAGTTGTTTCCTTCTCACCAAGCTGCTTGCCTATTGTCCTGTAGCCCATCCCAGCCTTGTGCAGGTCTACAATTTTATCCCTGATGTCCTTACACAGCTCTCTGGTATTGGCCATTGTGGAGAGGTTGGAATCTGTTTGATTGAGTGTGTGGACAGGTGTCTTTTATACAGGTAACGAGTTCAAACAGGTGCAGTTAATACAGGTAATGAGTGGAGAACAGGAGGGCTTCTTAAAGAAAAACTAACAGGTCTGTGAGAGCCGGAATTCTTACTGGTTGGTAGGTGATCAAATACTTATGTCATGCAATAAAATGCAAATTAATTATTTAAAAATCATACAATGTGATTTTCTGGATTTTTGTTTTAGATTCCGTCTCTCACAGTTGAAGTGTACCTATGATAAAAATTACAGACCTCTACATGCTTTGTAAGTAGGAAAACCTGCAAAATCGGCAGTGTATCAAATACTTGTTCTCCCCACTGTATGTGTGTATGTGACACAGACACCTATCTGAGTCTACCTGAAACATTTAAATATAGATGGCTCTGTGTCTCCCCACTTGGTTATTGCAAGGCTAACCCCCAGGGAAATCATGACTTGGCAGCAACAGGCGCTTGATAGTCCAGTGAAAATGGCTGGATGTTTGTGGTGTAAATCTTAAAATTATCAGCTGACACCTTAAGGGTTTTTTACTTAATGCACGTGAGACAGGTTCCATGTACAACAAGACCGGCAGAGAGGAAGAGAGAAAAAGAACACAACAGTTTAATTACCTCTGGTTATGGACACTTTTGCCAGCAATAAAGCTTCCACGGCCTGTTCCTCGGACAGTGAACATCTGACAACATCTACATTTTCGACCCCTTGATCAGCTCGCACTCTGAAAGTAAAGAAAATAGCTTTGTTTTTGTAGATATGTAATCAATAACTGAGATATGACCGTTCAATCTAAAGCAGCAGATGTCATTTTCAGGATACGTCAATACAGCACAGAAATCAATCATACGAGTGTAACGGCTGTCCTCTCTCTCTTCATAAGAAGAGGTGGAGTAGTGAGGGAACCAAGGCGCAGCGGGTTGTGAACACATAATATTTATTAAAGACAAGACGAAAACGAACTATACTTGATAATGATACAAAATAACAAAACGAAAGTAGACAGACCTGAACGACGAACATACATAAACACGAGAACGCACGAACAGGGAAAAATAGCCTACATGAAATGAACAAACCGTAACAGTCCCGTATGGTGCGACAAACACTGACACAGGAGACAACCACCCACAAACAAACACTGTGAACAGCCTACCTAAATATGACTCTCAATTAGAGGAACGCCAAACACCTGCCTCCAATTGAGAGCCATACCAGGCAACCCTAAACCAACATAGAAACAGACAACATAGAATGCCCACCCAAACTCACGTCCTGACCAACTAACACACAAAACTAAACAGAAAACAGGTCAGGAACGTGACATAACCCCCCCCTCAAGATGCGTACTCCGAACGCATCACCAAAAAGTCCAGGGGAGGGTCTGGGTGGGCATCTGACCACGGTGGTGGCTTAGGCTCCGGGCGTGGTTCCCACCCCACCATAATCAATCCCCGCTTCCTTAGCCTCCCCACAATGACCACCCTCCAAATAACCCCACCTAAATTTAGGGGCAACACCAGAATCAAGGACAGCTCTGGGACAAGGTAGTTCAGGACATAGGGATAGCTCAGGACAGAGGGATAGCTTAGGAGAGAGAGGTAGCTCAGGATAAAGAGGTAGCTCAGGATAGAGGGGCAACTCCGGACTGAAGGGCAGCTCCGGACAGAGAGACAGCTCTGGACTGAGGGGCAGTTCTGAATTACTAGCCGCTTCTGGCTGAGGGACAGCTCATGGCTGACTGACGGCTCTGGACGCTCATGGCAGGCTGACGGCTCTGGACGCTCATGGCAGGCTGACGGCTCTGGACGCTCATGGCAGGCTGACGGCTCTGGACGCTCATGGCATGCTGACGGCTCTGGACGCTCATGGCAGGCTGACGGCTCTGGACGCTCATGGCAGGCTGACGGCTCTGGACGCTCATGGCAGGCTGACGGCTCTGGACGCTCATGGCAGGCTGACGGCTCTGGCTGCTCATGGCTCTCTAACGGCTCTGGCTGCTCATGGCTCTCTGACGGCTCTGGCTGCTCATGGCTCGCTGACGGCTCTGGCTGCTCATGGCTCGCTGACGGCTCTGGCTGCTCATGGCTCGCTGACGGCTCTGGCAGATCCTGTCTGGCTGGCGGCTCTGGCAGATCCTGTCTGGCTGGCGGCTCTGGCAGATCCTGTC
This sequence comes from Salvelinus alpinus, assembly GCF_045679555.1. Classification (NCBI taxonomy): domain Eukaryota; kingdom Metazoa; phylum Chordata; class Actinopteri; order Salmoniformes; family Salmonidae; genus Salvelinus; species Salvelinus alpinus. The sequence goes on from NC_092116.1 coordinate 1,329,039, forward strand.
TGATTGGCGGCTCTGGCAGATCCTGTCTGATTGGCGGCTCTGGCAGATCCTGTCTGGTTGGCGGCTCTGGCAGATCCTGTCTGGTTGGCGGCTCTGGCAGATCCTGTCTGACGGGCGGCTCTAGCGGCTCCTGTCTGGCGGACGGCTCTAGCGGCTCCTGTCTGGCGGACGGCTCTGTAGGCTCATGGCAGACGGGCGGCTTTGCAGGCTCATGGCAGACGGGCGGCTTTGCAGGCTCATTGCAGACGGATGGCTCAGACGGCGCTGGGGAGACGGATGGCTCAGATGGCGCTGGGTAGACGGATGGCTCAGACGGCGCTGGGTAGACGGATGGCTCAGATGGCGCTCGGGAGACGGATGGCTCAGATGGCGCTCGGGAGACGGATGGCTCTGGCCGGATAAGGCGCACTGTAGACCTGGTGCGTGGTGCCGGAACTGGAGGCACCGTGCTAATGATAAGCACCTCCCTACTAGTGCGGGGAGCAGGAACAGGGCACACTGTATTCTCAAAGCCTACTCTATCCCTGATGCGTGGTACCGGCACTGGTGACGCCGGGCTGAGGACAAGCACATCAGGATTAGTAGGGGGAGAATATACAGTGTGTATAGGGCTCTGGAGACGCACTGGTAGCTTAGTGCGTGGGGCCGGAACTGGAGGCACCGGGCTAGATACACGCACTACAGGGAGAGTGCGTGGAGGAGGAACAGGGCTCTGGAAATGCACTGGTAGCCTAGTGCGTAGTGTAGGCACTGTAGGTTCTAGGCTGGGGCGGGGAGGTGGCGCCGGAAATACCGGACCGTGCAGGCGTACTGGCTCTCTTGAGCATTGAGCCTGACCAACCTTACCTGGTTGAATGCTCCCGGTCGCCCGACCAGTGCGGGGAGGTGGAATAACCCGCACCGGGCTGTGTAGGCGAACCGGGGAAACCATGCGTAAGGCAGGTGCCATGTATGCCGGCCCGAGGAGACGCACTGGAGACCAGACGCGTTGAGCCGGCCTCATGACACCTGGCTCAATGCCCAATCTAGCCCTACCAGTGCGGGGAGGTGGAATAACCCGCACCGGGCTATGCACACGTACAGGAGACACCGTGCGCTCTACTGCGTAACACGGTGTCTGCCCGTACTCCCGCTCTCCACGGTTAGCCTGGGAAGTGGGCGCAGGTCTCCTACCTGCCCTTGGCCCACAACCCCTTAGCCCCCCCCCAAGAAATTTTTGGGAGTTACTCACGGGCTTTTCGGGCTTCCGTGCAAGACGCGTCCCCTCATAACTCCGGTTCTTCAACCCAGTAGCCTCTGCTCTCCTCAGTGCCTCCACCTGTTCCCATGGGAGGCGATCCCTTCCAGCCAGGATCTCCTCCCATGTGTAGCAACCTTTACCGTCCAATACATCGTCCCAAGTCCATTCCTCCTTCTTTCGCTGTCCCTTACTCCGTTTACACCGCTGCTTGGCTCTGGATAGGTGGGTGGTTCTGTAACGGCTGTCGCTCTCCTCATCCTCGGATGAGGTGAGGAGAGAAGGATCCTCAGACCAAAACGCAGGCTTTGGGAAATAAGCCATCTTTATTTAACAACGATGATGGCAACACGAAACGAAACAAAACACTTTCAAACTACAAAACAAGAAAACGACGTTGAACGAAACCTGAACATAAACTTACATAACTAAACATAAACTTACGTACAGGAAACGGACGACATCGAAACGAAACGAAACAAACAAACGCTACAGTCCCATGTGGTACGAACATACATACAGACATAGGAGACAACCACCCACAAACAAACACTGTGAACAGCCTACCTAAATATGACTCTCAATTAGAGGAACGCCAAACACCTGCCTCCAATTGAGAGCCATACCAGGCAACCCTAAACCAACATAGAAACAGACAACATAGAATGCCCACCCAAACTCACGTCCTGACCAACTAACACACAAAACTAAACAGAAAACAGGTCAGGAACGTGACAACGAGGTTTGATGAGGAAGATGTCAAGGGTTTTTATGCAGAAAGTAACTCCTCACCAGATGTTACAATATGCATAATACAAGTAAAAAAACTTGTCATTCTACTATATCAATATTTACCTTGAAGGCCATCCATTTCTGCCGACTCCATCTATAAAGTACCCAAAAGCAGTTGCTGCTTTGTTATTGGCCGCAGTGTCCAGATAGAACATTTATACAAGAGGTAGCCTGCGCTTAACACCAGACTGGTATTGTGGTTGTTCATTAGGTGATGGAAAATATTCAATATGCATACAAAGTAATATGCTTACCTTCCTTGAAAATCCATCTATACCACCAAAGATGACAATGTTGTATCTTGAAAAAAAGCATTGGAAATAAAAGTGAAATGTTTAATGTGAAGTGAAATTAAAAGTGAAATGTCCCGCTGTCGACAACTCCCGTTGAAATTGGAGGGCGCGCAATTCAAATAAATAATCATTAAAATTATGGATATTAAACATTTAGGTACATACAAGTGTCTTATATCGGTTAAAAGCTTAAAGTCTTGTTCTTCTAACTGCATTGTCCGATTTACAATAGGCTTTACAGCGAAAGCATGCCATGCGATTGTTTGAGGACGGCGACCCAGATCAAAATATTTTTCAACCAGCACAGGCTTCATAAAATCACAAATAGCGATTAAACATTCACTTACTTTTTGAAAATCTTCCTCGGATTTGCAATCCAAAGGGTCCCAGCTACAACATGCATGGTTGTTTTGTTAGATAAAATCCTTCTTTATTTCCCAAAAAGTCTGTTTAGTTGGCGCCATCGAATTGAGTAATTTCAAAGCAGAATTACTTTCCCATTGTTTCTCAAAATGATGTGTATGATATACCATTTTGTAGCTCCGAGTCTCTACTTTTATCCAATGTAAAAAAAAAAAAGTATTTCAAATGTTGCAACATAAGACCGAATCCAGGTGTTGAGTCACAAATGTGAACATGTGTGTGCAGGTCCTGTTTTGACTGGAGATGCACACATTTCTGCAGACTTCATTTGCAGAAACAATTGAGAAGTGCTTGGGGAAGTTTGTCCAGGTCAGTAATGCCTAAAAAATTAATTATCCGCAAAAGTGAAATGGCCTACTTTTATATGAATTAATGAGGAGGAGGAACACACCTCAATTAAAACAAAAAACAGACAGCGTGCCTTGGTTTGAGGGTAGCACGTATTAATTGTCTTGTAGCGTAATAATCATTTTTTAGAACAGTGAGCGCATTCTGACATCAGATGCATAAACAAACTCACGCTGGGGCGACCGTTAGAGATATTTGGTACTAACGTATGAAAAGGTAAAAAAATAACAAATGGGCCTATATAACAATCAGGAGCAAGGGCTTTGTGAATCAGAATGCTGTGCGGTCCTTCAGCCAAAATGGCCGCTGCTCTTCACCCAGGTGCATGTCCCAAGGTGTCCCCGGCCTTGCATTAAAAGTGCCATGTAAATGCAATTTATTACGCATTAGCCCTATTTAAATTCACTTAGCATGTTATTTGCCTAAACACCAAGAACCAACAGAGCAGTAATCTTTTTAAAATGAAAGGGAAAATGTATACATTGTGGGTCAAACAAAAGGGTAATAGAACGTTTAATTATTCAGTTGTGGCCGTTTGCTGAGGTAATGGATTCTTTTGCCATGATGAATTTAATGAAAGAAAAACACTTGAAACCAATCGCACCCCACCATTTCAAGTATAAATTGTTAGTGATGTCACATTCATGCAGAGCTACAGTAAATTTCCTCGCTGTAGAAATGTAGAAATGTTAGTTCAATCCATGCAAATATACAATCCATCCCAACAAAGGAAATTAGTGGCTAATTTATTATTTCAAAAACCTTTATTCCAATATAAAGGGCAAAGATGCATCTTCTCTCCGGTTTCTGTGGTCTTGTGTACTGTAAATTGAGACTGATGCACTTACCGTATGTTTTCCTGATATCCTAGTCGCTACTTCTATATCTACTGAGCCTACTCAATGTATACAATCAACCACCCAATGACATCTAGGAACTCTGAAGTCAGAAACCAGTCAGAATTGAGACTGTGCTAACCCACTGGGCACACACTGGATGAATCAAAGTTGTTTCCACGTAATTTAAATTAAATTACCCTGAACCAACATGTGCTAGACGTTGAATTGACGTCTGTGCTCAGTAGGATATAACTCTCGAAGTATGAATTGCCCCTAACAGATCTCGGATCAGATTAACCAATGCTAAATCTTCATCTTAACCTTTAAATCAGGGGTCGGCAACAAGCGGTCTTCTGGCCAAAACCTGCCTGCAAGTAATAACACATTTAAATAAATCTAACCCTAAGTTTTTTGTAAAATAAATAAAAATTTATTTTAATTTTTGGTTAAAAACGACAAATCTTTTTTAAAATCTTTTTTAATTTAGAGAATCTGTTCACTGGTAAAAAATAATAATTTCAAATTCAATCTCTTTTTCGGCTTTGTTGTGGTCAATTGTGTACAAATTATTATAATTATGTTCCACCCCCCCCGACCATCCGCTCCTACAAAAATTGGCCCGCTACCGAATCGAGTTGCCAACCCCTACTCTAAACTGATACAAATGTATCTGTCCCTGGACCAGTGGTTAGGGGCAACTTCCACCAACTCTACATGCCCTGGAAGGGAGGGTGTCAATCATTACTGGTGTCAATCTCACATGAAAAAATCTATGTCCATTTCTTAAGGCTTAAACATTTATAAATTAAACAATCAAAAGGGTTCACATCCTCCCTCTTCCCCTTGAGGGGTCACACACACTGGTGATGTTGGCTGATGTGTGTGATCACAGTGATCTCAATGGCCACGGTCCTAGAGGCCTTTGTAATCAGAAGGACAAACATCCTCTTCACATAGTTTACGTGACCCGCAACCAATAGCACTTCTTAGTTTGACAGATTGATTTCAACTGGTTTAGGACAGTGTGCCATAGAGACGCCCACTTGGACCTCACAGATGAGCCAGAGTGACATAGATGTTTAGTGTAAGGCAGCTGAGGTATAACTTCTATTTTCAGCAGAATCTGGAGAGAGCTGAAATGTAAGCCTGAGCTATTTGAGTGGGTTCACATGTGGAGTTATTTCCAGTACAGCTACCGCCCATCGTGTAATATTCCATATACTGAGTGTGATGTTTGACATTTCGTATGTCTCTTATTCTAATACAAAGTTAAATATACCTGCACTCGCTGTGAATAACTATTCTAACTATTCTACAGGGACCCGCATTCTAAATGCACTTGGTACAACTGCACTCTCTTTGCAGATCACACCAACGTAGTTCTCCTGACTTACCTACCGCTTTCCATTTCAAAGCCTCCAATCTGGGATTTTTATGGAGAAGATTACATTTAAAAATGGATCTGTAGTTGAATCTGAGATCCCGCGCTCCCATATATAGTGCCTTCTGCCCCGACACCTACTACATCAGAGCAAACCCTCGTTTCAAAGTTACTTATCATTAGATTCCCTAAGAATATTTCTAATACTAGCACACTTAAGCGGATCACAATAGGCCTAATCCTGTGTTTGGAACCATGACTCCCGTTGGAACTCTAATATAGACGCTGCCTCCAACAGAGAAATATGTCAGTCTTGTCTATTGTTTTGATTGGAGATTGAACACTCAATGTGACATCCACAATGTGTAGGCCTAGACCGTTATGCCCTATTTGTATTACTGCAGGTAATATTCATATGCTGTAAGATACCACTCAACATGGTAAAAAGATGTGCCTCATTTGGTACAAGAATGATGATATGTCTTTAAGAAGTGTTTTTCACATTGCAGAGAGACTAGTAACCCTGCCAATCCCTACTAGACAATAGAGACGAGGAGTGAAAGGAAATGATTTGAAAAACACAAAATGGACGATGTTACATGATTACGTGTCATTGAGACTTGCAGGGTTAATGCCTGGCTTAAAAATAGAAGACTATTTGGGTAATACAGTGCTTGCTCTTTTGTTGCTATTGGTAACCAATATGCACACATCAACCGTTTGTTGCCCATTTAATTGAACCTTTATTATGTGAAGCCTTGCTATAAATCTCACAAAACAGAAACTACTGATAACTCCTGGTAGTAAAATAATAATCTGAAGGGGTCAATCGCACTGCATTCATCTTCGGGATTTACCAATGAAGCATGCAATCAATGCTGAAAACAAGTGGAAATTGCCAATTCATCTTTAATTCTCTAAAGGGACAGAAGGAGTGAGGGTACTGCAAGACTCAAGATTTTTTTTAAAACAGTAAACATTTTACTCACAAAAGTTCCAAAATAATAAAAACTTTTCAAACATCATATTATGTCTATGTACAGTATTGTAACGATGTGAAAATAGTTCAAGTACAAAAGGGATTTTAAAAATAAATAAATATGGGTTGTATTTACAATGGTGTTTGTTCTTCACTGGTTGCCCTTTTCTTGTGGCAACAGGTCACAAATCTTGCTGCTGTGATTGCTATCTGTGGTATTTCACCCAATAGATATGGGAGTGACCTCCCTAACCAAAGCCCAAGGGTCTCAATTATTATGTAAAATATTGATTTAACCATTATTTAACTAGGCAAGTCAGTTCAGAACAAATTCTTATTTACAATGATGGCCTACCCCGGCCAAACCCGGACGACGCAGGACCAACCTCATAATAGTGTAATACATGATTGAATATCTATCTTACACTGAAGTGTATACATCCTTAGATGTAGCGTGGAATGCTAGTGATGGGGTAAATTAAGTTGTATATTCAATTATTTCAGTTGGACGATACCCCTCGGTTTTCTTATTACATTGTCACATTGTCAAAGCCTGCCCCCGGCTCCACAGCCCTACCAGACATCCCACCTGCTACACACATTACCTGACTGTCATGGTAACCTCACAGAAGTATTTTACTACTTTATTACTTACTTACACCCCATGAGGAGGAGACACCATCAACTCGACTTTGGGTAGTCTTATCTATCTCACTCCTCGAGTAGCCAATCTTTCTCTGGTCAGCCTCGGTGTCTCGCCTCCATATGTCTCTCCTCCTTTTTTGCTGCAGATTCCATGTCAAGGATTGCATTGTGATGTTACATGTAGGCTTTCTTAAGTGTGGCAACTCCATCCCAACTTCCTCTTTAGAACATATATTATACTGTAGCACTTTTCTGAGGTAAAATATATCTATACTTTTCTTTCACACACTATATTTTATTATCTAAACTGTATGTTAAGCAAGAGTGCTATAAGAAAAAGCATGAGCTGGCACAAACCCAAAGAAAATTATTTTGTGTAGAGGTGCTGACTAACGGCGAATAAACATTAAGTTGTAAAATTTTTTAAATAAAGCGAGGCGCACACAATTTATTGGGTAAAACACCAACGTTTCGGCATTCTTCAGGGTGAGCATGTTATAACTTGTTATAACACATGGAGTGGAGTGACAATTGCTTTACAACACTGTCATCCTGATGTGTGAGTAGAGAGGTGTTGTGGTGCTTAAGTTGGAGGCACACTGCGCTCCATTCCCTGTCACCTTGGAAGCTATATGTGAAGCTTTCAGTTGCACCTGTTGAATAGATGAAAGACAAAACAAACACAAATATAAACTCCCATGATATCAATAGATGAACAACACTAAAATCATACAAACATCAAACGCGAGGGCCTTTGCTCGAAAAGAAAGCCATTCTCTCACAATTACAAACTCTACATCTCACTGTGGCAGCCTTCGAGGGAGCGGTTTAGAATACAAATGCCAGGAGTGGACAGTTTCGGAGCTGTGAGAGAGGCACAGACTCGAAGGGCAGCACTGTCAAACTCCGGGGCCTGCCTTGCGTCTCCCTGTCTCTCATTAGAAGCAAAGGATGACACACAGGCACTGGAGAAAGAAAGAGAAAGAGATAGTGAAGATAGTGAGAATGAGGGGAAGAGAATAGATAGAAATAGCTTCCTTTTCTGCCGAGCTCCCACTGACAAGCTTTATGGAGCTTAACAAAGCTTTGAGCTAGGAGAGTGTAAAAAACATAATTGAAATTGTACTATGACGGGCCAATGTAGTTCCCACTGAGTGAGAACCCAGCCCACAGAAACCAGTAGCAGCAGCTCCTGGTGAATTTATTTCCAGTGTGTGTCTTACCTTGTACATGCTGTAGCCTAGAAAGCAAGAGGCTTAGTACAGATAGAGAATTAATGCAAATAGACCACCCCACAGCCCTATTGTCTGTCTAGTACATCTATGGTCTATGTCAAAAGAGTAATATACATATTTAAAATATTTACAAAGACACCTGTTGAATGCGGAACGAGGGAGAGATCGATTTGGAAAGTTTTGAAAATCTCTGAAAAAGTGTTTTATTGAAAAGGTTTGGTTGCTAGCTAGCTACCTTTTGAGTTTGGTTGCGGCGACGTGGTTGGCATCATTATTGCTGGGACCACTGCTATCTGCCCTTGGATTCTGCTGACCAAGGGTCTGATGAGCTGCTTGGCGTAGCAGCTAGCCTAGTTGCTACTGTTAGCTGCCTATTAAGCTAGCGTGGGTTCGTTGAGGGCTTAGAATGCAGCCCGCGACTCGGTTAGCCCTTGTGGCTGGGACCGCGGATTGTCCCAGGCTTGTGGCTGTCTAGATCCCTACTGTTTGTTGCTGTTTCCATCTTCCCTGCAACCTACCCTGTCTGGAACTGTGAGGAGTAACAGTGTAGCATACGTTGCAACCATGAGAAAGACCAAAGCTGGTCGGAGTACCGTTGTGGATAGTGGTGTCTCTCTATCACAGTTGAAGGATATTTTAAATTAACAAAAATAGTTCTACAAGCATTTGTCAAAATAGCTTCAAGTGTTGTGTCCAAATACTGGTAGAGTCAACTAATACAATAATGGAAGACCTGACCAGAGAGGTCCAGGACCTGAAGAACAGTGTGCAGCTCTCCCAGGGTCAGCTTGATGCGTTTTAAACAGAAAAAAGCAAGATGACAGCAATCTGTAAGTCATTGAAAGAGGACATTAGTTCTGTATGGGAATCCATGCAAACAATGACGGAGAAATCAGGTCATCTTTAGGGTCAATCAAGGTGGAAGAAGATTGTTGTGGACAGAATTGCAGAATCTCCACATGAGGCCTGGAAGGAGTCTGAGGACGAAGTGAAGGAAATTATCTCGGTAAAACTGAAGATGGACCACTGGAAGACTGAGGAACAGTGCGCCCACAGGACTGGAAAACCCACCACTGGCCCAGGTGAAAGGCCAAGGCCGATAGTGGTAAAGTTCCTGAGGTTCCAGACAAGGTAGCTGTTCTGGAAAGAGCCAAGAACTTGAGAGGAACGTACATCTTCCTCAACGAGGACAATCCTGAAGCTGTGCATCAGAAGAGAATATAACTTATCCCGGCCATGAAAACTGCCAGAGCGCATGGGGACATTGCTTACATCTGCTATGACAGGCTCATTGTCCACCCTCCTTCCCAAAAGCCTGGAAGGGATGCGAGAGCCAAGCTTATGGGTTCGTAGCTTCAACCCATTAGCACACACACTTACACACACCAACTGATTAATGCACTACTGAATGCTTGTTTTTTTTCTCTTGCTTTGCTTGTTCTTTTCCATATTATGTCTATCTCTGAGAAGCTACCCAGGAAAGGGCTGAATATGTATATGTAGCCTTAGAAATAAGGTTCATGAAATCAATAACTTGCTAATATCAGATAACATTAATATATTAGCCATTTATGAGACTCACTTAGATAATTCCTTTGATACAGCAGAAACAATACAAGATATAAAATGTGACATCTATAGAAGATACAGAAATGGTTATATATATATATATATATACACATATATTTAGAGCCATGTCCCTGTAATGTTTAGAGAAGATCACATTTCTCTATCAATTAGAACTCTAATGGAAGCTTCTCTAATGTCAAACATATATGGTCACTGGCATTAGCCTCTATGGGATCAGTGTACCTAAACCGGGACAGTTGTTGCTCAATATGAGATAATGTGACGAGAAATTTTTGGTAAACATCAGCCAACTTTCCGGGACATAGACATGCCTTACATGGGCAGAAAGCTTAAATTATTGTTAATCAAACTGCAGTGTCTAATTTACAGTAGCTATTCGAGAAAAAAGACCATGCTATTGTTTGAGGATAGTGCACAACAACAAAAAACTTTTATCGCAACAACTGGTTTGATACATTCATCTCTGAAGGCAAATAATGTACTTACATTCAGTAATCTTGCTCTGATTTGCCATCCTGAGGGTCCCAGAGATAAAATGTAGTGTAGTCTTGTTTGAAAAAAATCTGTTTTTTTATATTCAAATGTAGGAAATGGGTTCTACAGTTTGACCCCACTGCTGTCTCTGGCTCCACCCCCACCCTGCCCGGCCATCTAGATGTGTGAAGGTTAGTGTCTTTTCTGTAGGGAAGCTAATGATCCATCATGTATGACATTCCTGGGAGTGTGGAAACTTACATATATTATTACCGTAGCATTTTTGTATGTTCTCTAAAGTTATGTTATTGAACATGTAAAAATTGACAAATTCGTCACATTTGGGGAAACTCCTGGCAGACAAAATATTGTGCAGTGAGATAATTCTTCACTGGATCTGCCTGAAACGTTGCACACACACTGACACTATCATGTGGACAAAAGCTAAATTACACCTAGAATCCTATCTCAATAAATGGCTTTTCTCTTGCATTTCAAATATGATTAAAAACATTTAATTGAAAATGCATATTTTTTTGTTTGTATTATCTTTCACCAAATCTAATGTGTTATATTCTCCTACATTCATTTCACATTTCCACAAACGTCAAAGTGTTTCCTTTCATATGGTATCAAGAATATACTTCAGGTCTTGAGAGACAGGCAGTTAGATTTGGGTATGTCATTTTAGGCGAAAATATAAAAAAAGGATCTGATACGTTTAAGCAAAGCCTGTATGCTGATGATTCAACCATATACATGTCAGCAACCACAGCTATTCGGGGCTCCTGGGTGGTGCAGTGGTCTAATCCACTGCATCTCAGTGCTAGAGGCGTCACTACAGACCCTGGTTCGATTCAGGCTGTCTCACAACCGGCAGTGATTTGGGAGTTCCATAGGGTGGTGCACAATTGGCCCAGTGTCGTCTGGGTTAGGGTTTGGCCGGGGTAGGCCATCATTGTAAATAAGAATTTGTTCTAAACGGGCTTAGGCCTGATCACCCGACAACTATGAGACAGCCTATAGGGAGGTCAGAGACCTGGCTGTGTGGTGCAGGACAACAACCTCTCTCTCTCTCAATGACATCAAGACAAAGGACATGATTGTGGACTACAGGAAAAAGAGTGGAGCAGGTTTACCCAGACTATTTGCAAATAGTCTGGGTAGCCATTTGGTTAGATGTTCAGTAGTCTTTTTTGGATCTGAGGACCCATGCCAAATCTTTTCAGTCTCCTGAGGGGGAATAGGTTTTGTCGTGCCCTCTCACGGTTGTCTTGGTGTATTTGTACCATGTTAGTTTGTTGGTGATGTGGACACCAAGGAACTTGAAGCTCTCAACCTGCTCCACTACAGCCCCTTCGATGAGAATGGGGGCATGCTCGGTCCGCTTTTACACCGCTGCTACTATCTGTTGTTATCATCTACGCATAGTCACTTTAACCTCTCTTGGGTAGGGGGAAGTATTTTCACGTCCGGATGAAAAGCATGCCCAAAGTAAACTGCCTGTTACTCAGGCCCAGAAGCTAGGATATGCATATAATTGGTAGATTTGGATAGAAAACTCAAGAGTTTCTAAAACTGTTAAAATAATGTCTGTGAGTATAACAAAACTGATATGGCTGTCACGCGGGACTAGGTGGGTGAAGGAATCAGACGCAGAGAGTTCCAATTGCGAAAAGTGCTCCTTTACTATAGCACACAAAAAATGAATAAGCCCAAACATATAGGGCGCAGCGAACAACTTGAATAACCCAAAAAACACAGGGTGCCAAGTAATAGAAAAATAAATACATCTCTACCTAAAACACACACACGTAACATAAAGACAATCCCGCACAAAACAAGGGCGGGTCTACCTACTACATATAGGGAAGCTCATTAACCGAAAACAGAAACACAGGTGAAACTAATAAGATACAACAAACAGACAAACGAAAAAGGGATCGGTGGCGGCTTAGTAGGACGGTGACGACGACCGCCGAGCACCGCCCGAACAGGCAGGGGAGCCAACTTCGGCGGAAGTCGTGACAATGGCAGGCGAAACCCCGAGGACAAACCACCCCCCCCCCCCCCCCAAAAAAAATTCTGCCTACCACCATTTTCAATGGCAGTCACTTTTTTATAAGGCGAAGTTCTCCCAGATTACAGTTCCTAGGGCTTCCACTAGATGTCAACAGTCTTTATAAAGAGTTTCAGGCTGTTTTTTGGAAAAATGAACCAGAAATTGTAGTTTTTCTAGGTGGCTCCCATTTTGGCTGTAGTGTTTCCAAGCGCGTGAATGAGAGCACGTTCTTTGGTAATTTTCTCCGGTAAAGACAATAACGATTCTCTACAATAACGATTCTCTGTCTGAAATTTTAGAGTTTATTTACGTATTAGGGAAACTAAGGTTTGATTATAAACGTTGTTTGACTTGTTTGGAAAAGTTTATTAGTAACGTTTGGGATTAATTTTGTATGCATTTTGATGGAGGAAACTGGGTGGATTATTGACTGAAGCGCGCTAGCTAAACTGAGTTTTTATGGATATAAAGAAGGACATTATCGAACAAAAGGACCATTTGTGATGTAACTGGGACCTTTTGGAGTGCCAACAGAAGATCATCATCAAAGGTAAGGCATTTTTTATATCGCTGTTTCTGACTTTCGTGTCGCACCTGCCTGGTTGAAATATGTTTTTCATGCTTTTGTATGCAGGGCGCTGTCTTCAGATAATCGCATGGTGTGCTTTCACCGTATAGCCTTTAAGAAATCTGACACAGCGGCTGGATTAACAAGAAGTTAAGCTTTTTTTGATGTATTTCACTTGTGATTTTATGAAAGTTATATATTTGTAATTCTGTTGTTTGAATTTCGCGCTATCGTCTCACCTGCCCATAAGAAGTTAAAAACTGTACCTACATGTACAGTTGAAGTTGGAAGTTTACATACACATTAGCTAAATACATTTAAACTCAGTTTTTCACAATTCCTGACATTTAATCCTAGTAAAATTCCATGTCTTAGGTCAGATCACCACTTTATTTTAAGAATGTGAAATGTCAGAATAATTGTAGAAAGAATTATATATTTCAGCTTTTATTTCTTTCATCACATTCCCAGTGGATCAGAAGTTTACATACACTCAATTAGTATTTGGTAACATTGCCTTAAAATGTTTAACTTGGGTCAAAAGTTTATGGTAGCCTTCCACAAGCTTCCCACAATAAGTTGCGTGAATTTTGGCCGATTCCTCCTGACAGAGCTGGTGTAACTGAGTCAGGTTTGTAGGCCTCCTTCCTCACATAATGCTTTTTCAGTTCTGCCCACAAATGTTCTATAGGATTGAGGTCAGGGCTTTGTGATGGCCACTCCAATACCTTGACTTTGGAAATATGCTTGCGGTCATTGTTCATTTGGAAGACCCATTTGCGACCAAGCTTTAACTTCCTGACTGATGTCTTGAGATGTTGCTTCAATATATCCACATAGTTCTCCTTCCTCATGATGCCATCTATTTTGTGAAGTACACCAGTCCCTCCTGCAGCAAAGCACCCCCACAACATGATGCTGCCACCCATGTTCTTCACGGTTGGGATGGTGTTCTTCGGCTCGCAAGCTCCCCCCTTTTTCCTCCACACATAACGATGGTCATTATGGCCAAACAGTTCTATTTTTGTTTCATCAGACCAGAGGACATTTCTCCAAAAAGTACGATCTTTGTCCCCATGTGCAGTTGCAAATCGTAGTCTGGCTTTTTTATGGCGGTTTTAGAGCAGTAGCTTCTTCCTTGCTGAGCGGCCTTTCAGGTTATGCCGATATACGACTTTATTTACTGTGGATATAGATACTTTTGTACCTGTTTCCTCCAGCATCTTCACAAGGTCTTTTGCTGTTGTTTTGGGATTGATTTGCACTTTTCACAACAAAGTACATTAATCTCTAGGAGACATAGATGATGGCTGCGTGGTCCCATATTGCTTATACTTGCGTACTATTGTTTGTACAGATGAACGTGGTACCTTCAGGAGTTTGGAAATTGCTCCCAAGGATGAACCAGTCTTGTGGAGGTCTACAATTCTTTTTCTGAGGTCTTGGCTGATTTGTTTTGATTTTCCCATGATGTCAAGCAAAGAGGCACTGAGTTTGAAGGTAGGCCTTGAAATACATCCACAGGTACACCTCCAATCGACTCAAATTATGTCAATTAGCCTATCAGAAGCTTCTAATGCCATGACATCATTTTCTGGAATTTCCAAGCTGTTTAAAGGCACAGTCAACTTAGTGTATGTAAACTTCTGACCTACTGGAATTGTGATACAGTGAATTATAAGTGAAATAATCAAAATGGCCTCCTGTCAGAACGAGTCAGGAGAGAGTCAGGAGAGAGAATCAAGGCAGAAGTTCCTCTTCCTCTCTTGTCTCCATGACAAGTAGGACAATATACAGTAAATTCGAACATTTACAAAACATATTTTATATTAATGCATTATGAATAGAGAGCAACAACAACAACGCACACATTTAGAACTTAATTTGGGCAGTAACTCAAGGCTTTGACTCATTGACAAATGTCAGCTGCTGTGCTTGTTTCTCAGAATTTGTATGCTCATATGGCAATTTTGGTAAAACACAGTTAAAACATTTCACCAGACCATAAGAACGCGGAGGTTGCACTGTTTTCTGCACAGGTCAAAAGTAAAGCCAATTGTTATTTGCCTCATACGTTTCTCCCATAATGGCAACCTCCGATATCAGAAATAATGACCAATTGTCACGACTCCTACCGAAGGTGGCTCCTCTCCCTGTTCGGGTGGCGCTCGGCGGTCGTTGTCACCAGTCTACTAGCTGCCACCGATCCCTTTTTCCCTTTTCTGTTTGTTTTGTCTGTTTGGTTTCACCTGTTCCTTGTTGACGTTGATTAGTTGGGCTATTTAAGCCTGTAGGCCCGCCTGCTCTTTGTGCGGGCTTAACTATTTTTCCCACTGTGTTACTGTGTGGCAGTACGTATTTGTGTTGGGCATTTTGTTATTGTGCGCCCGGGATTCTTGGCGAGCGCTATTTTTTCCCTGTGCGTAATAAACCCTATCCTGAACTTTCTGCCTCCTGCGCCTGACTCCGCACCCACTATGCCCAGAGCGTTACAGAAGCCCCCACCAAGAGCATGGAGTCACCAGGAGCAGCGGCCACCCCCTCCCATCGATGGAGGAATGCGTCCTCCATCATATCACCATCCTCCATCGGATTGGGTCTGCGATGGACCAGATGATGGAGAGAATGGACCGATGGGAGAGGAGTGGTCTCCCCACTTCACCTCCGGCTCCTCTGACGAGTCCGTCCACTCCTCCCCCAGCATCCGGCTCCAGCGCACTTCGTCTTATGCCTCCGAGGGAGTACCATGGAGCGGCGGCTGGGTGCCAGGGTTTTCTACTCCAGCTCGAGTTGTACCTGGCTACAGGAGAGTGAGGAGAGTGTGAGCGCCCTCGTCTCCTGCCTGACGGGTCGAGCTCTGGAGTGGGCCAACGCTGTCTGGAATGGCCCAGACTCGGCGAGGGAGCACTATCCGGAGTTCACCCGCCGTTTCCGGGCCGTATTCGACCACCCTCCGGAGGGCCGAGCGGCGGGGGAGCGACTATTCCACCTCAGGCAGGAGAAGAGGAGTGCGCAGGACTTTGTGTTGGAGTTCCGGACTTTAGCCGCTGGGGCCGGGTGGAACGACAGGGCCCTGCCAAATTGTGCAGTCAACAAAACTCATAAAAAGCATTATAAATCTTCACTTACCTTTGCTGATCTTCGTCGAAATGCACTCCCAAGACTCCCACTTCCACAAGAAATGTTTGTTTTGTTCGGTAATGTCCATAATTTGTCCAAATAGCTATTTTTGTTAGCGTGTTTGGTAAACAAATCCAAAGTCAGGAAGCGCGTTCACTAAAAGCAGATGAAGTGTCAAAAAGTTCTGTAACAGTCAGTAGAAACATGTCAAACGATGTATTGAATCAATCTTTAGAATTTTTTTAACATAAATCCTCAGTAACGTTCCAACCGGAGAATTACATTGACTTCAGATGTGCGATGGAACAGACCTCCCTCATGTGAACGCGCATGGTTAGAGCATGGTCAGGTCATGATAGACCTTACTCAATCCCCTCCCATTCTGCCCCCCTTCACAGTAGAGGCATCAGACAAGGTTCTACAGACTGTTGACATCTAGTGGAAGCCGTAGGAAGTGCAAACTACTCCATATCCCACTGTGTATTCAATAGGGTCTTGGTTGAAAATCGACCAACCTCAGAATTCCCACTTCCTGTTTGGATTTTTTCTCAGGTTTTTGCCTGCCGTATGGGTTCTGTTATACTCACAGACATCATTCAAACAGTTTTAGAAACTTCAGAGTGTTTTCTATACAAATCTACTAATTTTCCAATACGAATAATAGTATGCATATATTAGCAACTGGGACTGAGGAGCAGGCAGTTTACTATGGGCACCTCTGGGCACCTTTCATCCAAGCTACTCAATACTGCCCCTGCAGCCATAAGAAGTTAACTGATTTTTGTCCTCTGACGTCCTTGGGTAGGCAGAGGGAGTCTGGAAGGGCATTTATAGCATGACTTTTGATGCTCCTTGGTTGGAGTCTGAGCAGATTATTTGTTGCGATTGCAAATGTAATAAAATGGTTGTCCGATAGTCCAGGATTATGAGGAAAAATGTATTTAGATCCACAACATTTATTCCATGGGACAAAACTAGGTCCAGAGTATGACTGTGACAGTGAGTAGGTCCAGAGACATGTTGGACAAAACCCACTGAGTCGATGATGGCTCCGAAAGCCTTTTGGAGTGGGTCTGTGGACTTTTCCATGTGAATATTAAAGTCACCAAAAATGTGAATATTAGCTGCTATGACTACAAGGTCCGATAGGAATTCAGGGAACGCAGTGAGGGACCCTGTATATGGCCCAGGAGGCCTGTATACCGTGGCTATATAAAGTGATTGAGTAGGCTGCATAGATTTCCCAGTCAAAAGTTTGGACACACCTACTCATTCCAGCATTTTTGTTTATTTTTACTATTTTCTACATTGTAGAATAATAGTGAAGACATCACAACTATGAAATAACACATTTGCAATCAGTTAACTTCACTAAGGTAGGGGGCAGCATTCGGAATTTTGGATGAAAAGCGTGCCCAAATTAAACTGACTGCTACTCAGGCCCAGAAGCTAGGATATGCATATAATTGGTAGATTTGGATTGAAAACACTCAAAGACAGGACCCAGTTCACCTGCTTTGTGGCTTCCTCTACATGTGGCCAGTCTTTAGGCATTGTTTCAGGCTTTTACTCTGAAAAATTAGGGAGATACAGCACTTTCATTCAGTGGACAGTGGACATTTCCAGACAACAGCCATGCGCCTGATCGGGAACGCACCTTTCTTGTTTCTCCTTTCCTATTGAAGAAGCTTTTGTCCGGTTGAAATATTATTGATTATTTATGACAAAAACAGCCAGAGGATTGATTTTAAACATCGTTTGGCATGTTTCTACTAACTTTTATTGTACTTTTTTTGACTTTTCGTCTGGACTTTGGATTACTGGACAAAACGCGTGAACAAAAAGGAGGTTTTTGGTCATAAAGAGGGACATTATCGAACAAAACAAACAAACATTTGTCTAACATAGAGACCTGGGAGTGCCACCAGATGAAGATCATCAAAGGTAAGTGATTCATTTTAATGCTATTTCTGACATTTGTGACACCTTTCCTTGTTTGGAAAATGGCTGTATGTTTTCTGTGGCTAGGAGCTGACCTAACATAATCGCAAAGTGTGCTTTCGCCGTAAAGCCTTTTTGAAATCTGACACAGCGGTTGCATTAAGGAGAAGTTTATCTTTATTCGTATGTTTAACACTTGTATCTTTTATCAATGTTTATGATGAGTATTTATGTTATTTGATTTGGCTCTCTGCACTTTCACCGGATGTTTGTTTGAGACAAAGCATTTCTGAACATAACACACCAATTTCAAATGAGGTTTTTGGACATAAAGATTAACTTTATCGAATAAAACACACATTTATTGTGTAACATGAAGTCCTGCGAGTGCCATCTGATGAAGATCATCAAAGGTTAGTGATTAATTTAATCGCTATTTCTGACTTGTGTGAGCCCTCTCCTTGGCTGGAAAATGGCTGTTTGGTTTTCTGTGACTAGGCGCTGACCTAACATAATCGTTTGGTGTGCTTTCACCGTAAAGCCTATTTGAAATCGGACACTGTGGTTGGATTTACAAGAAGTTTATCTTTAAAATGGTGTATAATACTTGTACGTTTGAGGAATTTTAATTATGGGATTTCTGCTGTTTTGAATTTGGCGCACTGCACTTTCACTGGCTGTTGTCGAGGTGGGACGCTAGTACCAGAGAGGTTAAATCCTTGTTAGTGAGCATTTCTCCTTTGCCAAGATAATCAATTCAATCGACAGGTGTGGCATATCAAGAAGCTGATTAATAAACGGAATAAATCATTATACAGGTGCATCCTGTGCTGGGGACAATAAAAGGCCACTCTAAAATGAGCAGTTTTGTCACACAATACAATGCCACAGATGTGTCAAGTTTTGGGGGAGCGTGCAATTGGCATGCTGACTGCAGGAATATCCACCTTACCTCTTGCCAAATAATGTAATGTTAATTTCTCTACCATAAGGTGCCTCCAACGTGGGCTTGCACAACCAAATAATTTCTGTCAGAAACCGTCCCAGGGAAGCTCATCTGCATGCTTGTTGTCCTCACCAGGGTCTTGGCATGATTGCAGTTTGGCGTCGTAACCAACTCCAGTGGGAAAATGCTCACCTTTGATGGCCACTGGCATGTGTTGATATCACAAGTTTACTGGAGAACTGAGACGAAGTAGAGACTCTGGACAGGGTGGATAAGGTTTAATTAAAAGCAATTTATTCAGAGGTAAAGATATCTGAAATAGCGTGCACGGACCCTTTCATCAAGCTCAAATGGAACTATCCGAAAGAAGCCCAGATAACAGAGTGCATAGACATTTTATACAAAGATAGAAAGTAGGTTGAGTCTGGAAGTTCTTGTCCTCTGGTTGGTCCTGATGAGTTGGGCGAGGTCCCCTTCAGGCTAGTATCACTGTCTCATTGGCTCTGAGTAGATTTCTTTGTCTTCAGAAATGTTCAGCTAAAACAGGAGATTAGGTGTGTGCGTAGATGTTCCTATTTTGACATTTCTGTGTGTCTCTGTAAAATGTTCAGACTGAAGAGGAGATTTTGTGTGTGCGTAGATGTTCCTGTCTTATCAGTGTTTATGAAAGGTTTGCGTCAGCCCTCTGTCCTTGAGTATGTGTGTGTCTCAGTATCTCGTGATATGCAGTACCAGGCACCCTTTTCTTATCAGTCTTTATGAAAGGCCTGTGTCAGCCATCTGTCTCTGGGTGTGTGTGGGTCTCAGTATCTGCTTATGAGTTTGTGAGAAACCCTGTTTGGAAAGAAGTTAGTTATAACAATGTAATAGCAAATATGCTTGTGTTATAATAAATGATATTTATTACAAATGTTGGAGAAGTGTGCTCTTTATGGATGAATCGCGGTTTCAACTGTACTGGGAAGATGGCAGTATGGCGTCGAGTGGGCAAGCGATTTGCTGATGTCAATGTTGTAAACAGAATGCCCCATGGTGGAGGTGGGTTATGGTATGGGAAGGCATAAGCTACGAACATCAAACACAATTGCATGGCAATTTGAATGCACAGAGATACCATGACAAAATCCTGAGGCCCATTATCATTCGCCGCCATCACGTCATGTGTCGGCATGATAATGCACAGCCGCATGCCACAAGGATCTGTATACAATTCCTGTAAGATGAAAATGTCCCAGTTCTTCCATGGCCTGCATACTCACCAGATATGTCACCCATTGAGTAAGTTTTGGTTGCGGTGGATCAAAGTGTATGACAGCTTTTCCAGTTCCCGCCAATATCCAGCAATTTCTCACAGCCATTGAAGAGGAGTGGGACAACATTCCATAGGCCATCACCTCAATATTTTCCATCTGTTCTGATTATCTCCATGCCGCCATACGTTGAGATCCTAGTCAAAAACTATCATGTCATGATCCAACATTTTCTGCCATAATAGGGAATTATCTGAAACTATTTCGATTTTTTTTTTCTTTTTTTTTTCAAATATATCAGATCTTTTAAGTTTTATTTCATGGATAAATATATTAATTAAACGCCCAGAGGTGGTCAACATATATACGTATGATGATTTATGGATGCAAAGACTGACCATCCATGAGACGGTATTGCTATGGTTTTGTGAGCTATATAGACTGAACAAAAATATAAACACAACGTGCAACAATTTCAAAGATTTTACAGTTCATAGAGTACCTTGCAAAAATATTCACCCCCTTGGCAATTTTCCTATTTTGTTTTCTTACAACTTAATTTAAATGGATTTTTGGTGGGTTTGTATCATTTGATTTACACAACATGCCTACCACATTGAACAAACAAGAAATCAGACAACAAAATGATAACTTGAGTGTGCATAACTATTCACCCCCCCAAAGTCAATACTTTGTAGAGCCACCTTTTACAGCAATTACAGCTGCAAGTCTCTTGGGGTATGTCTCTATAAGCTTGGCACATCTAGCCACTAGGATTTTTGCCCATTCTTCAAGGCAAAACTGCTCCAGCTCCTTCAAGTCTGATTGGTTCCGCTGGTGTACAGCAATCTTTAAGTTATACCAAAGATACAAAATTGGGGTAAGGTATGGACTTTGACTAGGCCATTCGAAGACATTTAAATGTTTTCCCTTAAACCACTCGAGTGTTGCTTTAGCAGTCTGCTTAGGGTCATTGTCCTGTTGGAAGGTGAACCTCCGTCCCAGTCTCAAATCTCTGGAAGACTGAAACAGGTTTCCCTCAAGAATTTCCCTGTATTTAGCGCCATCCATCATTCCTTCAATTCTGACCAGTTTCCCAGTCCCTGCCGATGATCCCCTGTGGGGATGGTGTTCTCGGCGTGATGAGAGGTGTTGGGTTTGCGCCAGACATAGTGTTTTACTTGATGGCGCAAAAGCTTAATTTTAGTCTCATCTGACCAGAGTACCTTCTTCCAAATGTTTGGGGAGACTCCCACACGCCTTTTGGCGAACACCAAATGTGTTTGCTTATTTTTTTCTTTAAGCAATGGATTTTTTCTGGCCTCTCTTCCGTAAAGCCCAGCTCTGTGGAGTGTACGGCTTAAAGTGGTCCTATGGACAGATACTCCAATCTCTGCTGTGGAGCTTCGCAGCTCCTTCAGGGTTATCTTTGATCTCTTTGTTGCCTCTCTGATTAATGCCCTCCTTGCCTGGTCTGTGAGTTTTGGTGGGCGGCCGTCTCTCGGCAGGTTTGTTGTGGTGGCATATTCTTTCCATTTTTTAATAATGGATTTAATGGTGCTCTGTGGGATTTTCAAACTTTAGTTTTTTTTATAACCAACCCCTGATCTGTACTTCTTCACGACTTTGTCACTGACCTGTTTGGAGAGCTCCTTGATCTTTATGGTGCCGCTTGCTTGGTGGTTCCCTTTGTTTAGTGGTTTTACAGATTCTGGGGCCTTTCAGAACATGTGTATATATACTGAGATCATGTGACAGATCATGTGACACTTAGATTGCACACAGGTGGACTTTATTTAACTAATTATGTGACTTCTGAAGGTAATTGGTTGCACCAGATCTTATTTTGG
This sequence comes from Salvelinus alpinus, assembly GCF_045679555.1. Classification (NCBI taxonomy): domain Eukaryota; kingdom Metazoa; phylum Chordata; class Actinopteri; order Salmoniformes; family Salmonidae; genus Salvelinus; species Salvelinus alpinus. Next base: position 1,351,012 of record NC_092116.1, read on the forward strand.
GGCTTCATAGCAATGGTGGTGAATACATATGCAAGCACTACTTTTCGGTTAAAAAACATTTTAAACAAGTAATTTTTTTCTTTTCACTTCACCAATTTGAACTATTTTATGTATGTCCATTAAATGAAATCCAAATAAAAATATATTTAAATTACCGGTTTATAATGCAACAAAATAGGAAAAAAGCCAAGGTGGATGAATACTTTTGCTGGCTGGTAATACGCTGTACCGGCAGGATAGAACAGCAGCGTCTGGTAAGACAAAGGGCGGCAAACTATGTATTTTTGTAAATAACAGCTGGTGCACAATATCTCAGGAAGTCTCAAGCTATTGCTCGCCTGAGGTAGAGTATCTCATGATAAGCTGTAGAGCACACTATCTACCTAGAGCGTTTATATCTGTGTTTTTCGTAGCTGTTTACATACCTCCACAGACTGAGGCTGGCACTGAGACAGCATTGAATGAGCTGTATTCCGCCATAAGCAAACAAGAAAACGCTCACCCAGGCGACGCTCCTAGTAGCCGGGGACTTTAATGCAGGGAAACTTAAATCTGTTTTACCACATTTCTATCAGCATGTTAAATATGCAACCAGAGGGAAAAAAACTCGAGACCACCTTTACTCTATAACAGAGTATAGAGCATATAAAGCTATCCCTCGCCCTCCATTTGGGAAATCTGACCATAATTCTATCCTCCTGATTCCTGCTTACAAGCAAAAATTAAAGCAGGAAGCACCAGTGAATAGATCAATAAAAAAGTGGTCAGATGACGCAGATGCTAAGCTACGGGACTGTTTTGCTAGAAGAGACTGAAATATGTTGCGGGACTCTTCCGATGGCATTGAGGAGTACACCACATCTGTCATTAGCTTCATCAATAAGTGCATCGATGACATCGTTCCCACAGTGACCGGAGGTACATACCCGAACCAGAAGCCATAGATTACAGTCAACATCCGCACTGAGCTAAAGGCTAGAGCTGACACTTTCAAGGAGAGGGACTCTAACCCGGAAGCTTATAAGAAATCCCGCTATGCCCTCCGACGAACCATCAAAACAGGCAAAGCCTCAATACAGGACTAAGATTGAATCATACTACACCGGCTCTGACGGTGGTCGAATGTGACAGGGCTTGCAAACCATTACAGATTACAAAGGGAATCACAGCCGAGAGCTGCCCTGTGAAACGAGCCTACCAGACAAGCTAAACTACTTCTATTCTGAATTCGAGGAAAATAACACTGAAACATGCATGAGAGCACCAGCTGTTCCGGAAGACTGTGTGATCACGCTCTCCGCAGCTGATGTGAGTAAGACCTTTAAACAGGTCAACATTTACAAGGCCGCAGGGCCAGACGGATTACTAGGACTGCGAGCACTGACTAACTGGCAAGTATCTTCACTGACATTTTGACATTTTCAACCTCTCCCTGTCCGAGTCTGTAATACCAACATGTTTTAAGCAGACCACCATAGTGCCTGTGCCCAAGAACACGAAGGTAACCTGCCGAAATGACTACTGACCCATAGCACTCACGTCTGTAGCCATGAATTGCTTTGAAAGTCTGGTCATAGCTCTAATCAACACCATTAGCCCAGAAACCCTAGACCCACTGCAATTTGCATTCCGCCCCAACAGATGATGCAATCTCTACTGCACTCCAGACTGCCCTTTCCCACCTGGATAAAAGTAACACCTACGTGAGAATTCTGGGACTAAATCCTGGATCCTGGGACTAAACACCTCCCTCTACAACTTGATCCTGAACTTCCTGGCGAGCCGCCCCCAGGTGGTAAGGGTAGGTAACAACACATCTGCCACACTGATCCTCAACACAGGGGCCCCTCAGGGGTGTGTGCTCTGTCCCCTCCTGTACTCCCTGTTTACTCATGACTGCACGGCCAGGCATGACTCCAACACCATCATTAAGTTTACCGATGACACAACAGTGGTAGTCTTGATCTCCGACAACGATGAGACAGTCTATATGGAGGTCAGAGACCTGGCCATGTGGTGCCAGGACAACAACATCTCCTTCAACGTGACCAAGACAAAGGAGATGATTGTGTACTACAGGAAAAAGAGGACCGAGCACGCCCCCATTCTCGACGCAGCTGCAGTGGAGCAGGTTGAGAGCTTCAAGTTTCTTGGTGTCCACATCACCATCAACTAACATGGTCCAAGCACACCAAGATGGTCATGAAGAGGGCACGACAAAACCTATTCCCCCTCAGGAGACTGAAAAGATTTGACACGGGACCTCAGATCCTCAAAAGGTTCTACAGCTGCACCATCGAGAGCATCCTGACTGGTTGCATCACTGCCTGGTATGGCAACTGCTCTGCCTCCGACCACAAGGCACTTCAGAGGGTAGTGCGTACGGCCCAGTACATCACTGGGGCAAAGCTTCCTGAAAGCTACCAGGCGGTGTCAGAGGAAGGCCCTAAAAATTGTCAACCCTAGCCACCCTAGTCATAGACTGTTCTCTGTGCTACTGCATGGCAAGCGGTACCAGAGCAACATGTCTAGGTCCAAGAGGCTTCTAAACAGCTTCTACCCCCAAGCCATAAGTCTCCTGAACATCTAATCAAATGGCTACCCAGACCATTTGCATTGCCCCCCCTCTTTTACACTGCTGCTACTCTCTGTTGTCATCATCTATGCATAGTCACTTTAATAACTCATGTACATATTACCTCAACTAACCAGTGCCCCCGCACATTGAGTCTGTACTGGAACCCCCCTGTATATAGTCTCACTATTGTTATTTTACTGCTGCTCTATAATTACTTGTTACTTTAATTTCTTATTCCTATCCATATTTTTTTAACTGCATTGTTGTTTAGTGGCTCGTAAGTAAGCATTTCACTATAAGGTCTAAACCTGTTGTATTTGGCGCATGTGACTACTTAGATGTGACTCATCTAATAGGGCAATGCTTGAGAGCGAGATAATATAAATTATGCAAGATTATGTGTTTTTTCACACTCACGTGCGTAAACAACCATTCAATACTATAGAATACAATATCTATGTATCCATTATACAGAGACAACGGAGGATGCACAGTACCAGACCTTCTCTACATTGTTGGCTGGCAAGAGCACATCATTGTGTACAGTTCATTCATAGATCTAAACTGAGATACTATGTACAGAAAATAGACAGAGTACTAAGCCATTGTAGCTATTGTAATTGCCGATCTTGTTCATTATGATTGTAGGCCAGTAAGGGGTTGGATGTTGATATACTGTAACTTTCACACTATAATACTTAAATCCTTGGATAAACACTACAATCTCAAGAATGTATTATATTCAATAGATTTTACAAGTCAAAGTACATTCCAAGACATAACAAACATCACCTGAGGTGAATAAAGAAGTAAAAATGATCAGCATCTGCCATGTTTCCTGACACATTCTAATCTCCTGCTACTCTCTTCTGTGGCTAACTCCCAAGAGATAAGCCAAGCTGGTCTTTTCAAATGGCAAATCTTTCTGTCAGGTTTCTCTCCCGCTCCCCCTGCTATCTTGGAGATGCGATGGAGAGACGCCTAGCCTTCCATGTCTTTATGTCTGCTCTTTAGAAAAACGCAGTTTGGCTGGGGAACGCTTTGCAGAGACTGACAGGAAGCTTTATCTCAACATCTCCATCGCTCAACAGCGTTTAAGCTTCCGTGGGTTCACGCTACGGTTGGCCTCACAACCCCACAACCCCCCTATCTCTGGTTCTGTTATGTAAGCTGCCCCCCCCTTCCACACCCCTTATCACAAGTGCCTGTCACAACCCACAACCTGAGGCTGCACACAAACTTCAGTGGGAGGGAAATGTAGCCAGTTGTAATGCCCTCACTGTTAAGGGATGGTGTATAGTATAATAACAAGGAGATTGCGGTCGGTATGTTTTTGTGATGATGATCATTTGTATCATACAGTGGAGGAGTCTAAAGCAAATTTCTCTTGTATGCCGCCCAGGTGCAACAGATATACATCCTGAGACTGCAGAGGAGATTGGTGGCCAGGATGTTGCATATTTCATGAGGCAGGAAAGGTTAGATAAGATCCGAAGGCACTAGGGAGACCAGCATGCTCCTGATCTTCCTTTGGCCATAGCTATGTGTAATTCTAGAAAAAAAATCACAATTGATGATTTGAATATGACCCTGCACACCAGAAATAATATATTTTAAGGACCTATACACGCTTCTGCACAGGTATGGTAATATCTGTCCTGGGGTCTTGTTTATTCTTATCCATGCCATTCCTAATGTAGATGTGTTGATCCATGACTAAATAAATTGTATGTACAATCACATCTTACGTCAAATAGTTTAAACTTAAGTTTATTTATTTAGAAGAAAGTATTTGTTTCTGGCCATTTTGAGCCTGTAATTGAACCAACAAATGCTGATGCTCCAGATACTCTAAAGAAGGCCCGTTGTATTGCTTCTTTAATTAGAACAACAGTTTTCAGCTGTGCTAACACAATTGCCAATTAATTGCCATCTAATGATCAATTAGCCTTTTAAAATGATAAACTTGGATTAGCTAACACAATGTGCCATTGGAACACAGGAGTGATGGTTGCTGATAATGGGCCTCTGTATGCCTAAGTAGATATTTCATTAAAAATCTGCCGTTTCCAGCTACAATAGTCATTTACAACATTAAAATGTCAACACTGTATTTCTGATCTATTTGAGGTGATTTTAATGGACCAAAAATTAGCTTTACTTTCAAAATCAAGGACATTTTTAAGTGACCCCCTACATTTCGAACAATCGGATCAGCCCTTAGCCCCAGCAAATCTTAAATCTGGCAATGCCCATTTTTACAAGACAATGTCGTGGGACATTGAGGCGGGTCTTTGTTTTGCTTCTTCACTTATAAAATTGTAATTCCATTTCTCATTCACTATAAACAGAAAATCCATCAATCAAATTTATTTTTAAAGCCCTTCTTACATCAACTGATGTCACAAAGTACTGTACAGAAACCCAGCCTAAAACCCCAAACAGCAAGCAATGCAGGTCTAGAAGCGGTGGCTAGGAAAAACTCCCAAAAAAGGCCAGAACCTAGGAAGAAACTTAGAGAGGAACCAGGCTATGAGGGGTGGCCAGTCCTCTGCTGGCTGTGCCAGGTGGAGATTATAACAGAACATGGCCAAGATGTTCAAATGTTCATAGATGACCAGCAGGGTCAAATAATAACTATCACAGTGGTTGTCGAGGGTGCAACAAGTCAGCACCTCAGGAGTAAATGTCAGTTGGCTTTTCATAGCCTATCATTCAGAGTATCTCAACCGCTCCTGCTGTCTCTAGAGAGTTGAAAACAGCAGGTCTGGGACAGGTAGCACGTCCGGTGAACAGGTTAGGGTTCCATAGCCGGCAGGCAGAACAGTTGAAACTGGAGCAGCAGCACGGCCAGGTGGACTGGGAACAGCAAGGAGTCATCAGGCCAGGTAGTCTTGAGGCATGGTCCTAGGGCTCAGGTCCTCCGAGAGAGAGAGAGAGAGAGAGAGAGAAAGAAAGAAAGAAAGAAAGAAAGAAAGAAAGAAAGAAAGAAAGAAAGAAAGAAAGAAAGAAAGAAAGAAAGAAAGAAAGAAAGAAAGAAAGAAAGAGAGAGAGAGAGAGAAAGAAAGAGAGAGAATTAGAGAGAGCATACTTAACTTCACACAGGCCACCGGATAAGACAGGAGAAATACTCCAGATATAACAGACTGACCCTAGCCCCCGACACAAACTACTGCAGCATAAATACTGGAGGCTGAAACAGGAGGGGTCGGGAGATACTGTGGCCCCATCCGACGATACCCCCAGACAGGGCCAAGAAAACTTTGCGGAAGAGAGATATCTGAAGGCATAGAAAAGGTCCTTAGAGTTTGGAAAATATAGTTTTGAACAGTCTATTGTTATTTTGGGATACTTACAAATAGGTAGATCTAAGTCAAAATCATAATAAGTTAATTAACAAAATGAAATATTTCCTAGACAGATGCACATGTACACACACAAACATGTATACACATACTGTACACAAAAACCCACACAGACCATGTGGATATCCAGGCATTATTTCAGCTGCAATGTATTGAAAGATAAACCTAATGGTCATAGTCTCAGACAATAGTTTGTGACAGCGAATATATTGTTATTTTGTGTGCAGCTTTGTATGTGAGTAGGTGATGACATGAATGCAGAGAAATTATGCCATCCATAATTAGCTTTCACTATGAAATTAAGATATCAAGGGAGTGAATGAAGAAATTTCACACTTTACAAATGTGATTTTGCAAGGTGCTGCGTCGAATACCTTGAACAACAAAACATTTTTGTTCCTCCCTGTCCCTTCCTTCCTTTAACAAGTACAGACAACACCTGTGCTGAATGGCACATTTTACTTCAAGTGGTGATTTGTGTAACTTTCGCATTTGTAACTCGTTTCTAGAAACTAGGCAAATGTCGTGCGTCCCTACTTCACAGGAGAGGCATTTGAACGTACATTTTTTTTACTCAAAATGTGTTTTTTGGCAGAAATACCTTCTGGAAAATGTGAACTTTCATGTGCCTTAAAACCTCTACCGCTTCTCTCTCCCGGATCCGGGATCCTCCTCATCAAAAAAGCTGACTAGCATAGCCTAGCCTAACGGGACAGGGATATCATATAATATAATTTTCATGAAATCACAAGTCCAATACAGCAAATGAAAGATACACATCTTGTGAATCCAGCCATCATTTACGATTTTTTAAATGTTTTACAGCGAAAACACAATATGTATTTCTATTAGCTAACCACAATAGCAAAAGACTCAACCGCATATTTTCACAATTTTTCTACCGCATAGGTAGCTATCACAAAACCAACCAAATAGAGATATAACTAGTCACTAACCAAGAAACAACTTCATCAGATGACAGTCTTATAACATGTTATACAATAAATGTATGTTTTGTTAAAAAATGTGCATATTTGAGGTATAAATCATAGTTTTACATTGCAGCTATCATCAAAAATATCACCAAAACAGCCAGAATAATTACAGAGAGCAACGTGAAATACCTAAATACTCATCATAAAACATTTATGAAAAATACATGGTGTACAGCAAATGAAACATAAACATCTTGTGAATCCAGCCAATATTTCCGATTTTTTTAAGTGTTTTACAGCGAAAACACAATATAGCATTATATTAGCTTACCACAATAGCCAAACACACAAATGCATTTATTAGCAGCAAAAGGTACCGATCGCAAAAACCAGCAAAATATATAAAATTAATCACTAACCTTGACCAACTTCATCAGATGACAGTCTTACAACATCAGGTTATACAATACACTTACGTTTTGTTAAAAAATGTGCATATTTAGAGCTGCAAACCGTGGTTATACATTGTGAATATGTAGCATCGATTCACCAGAATGTCCGGAGCTATTTTGGACACTCACCTAATCTGACCAAAGAACTCATCATAAACTTTACTAAAAATACATGTTGGACAGCAAATGAAAGATACACTAGTTCTTAATGCAACCGCCGTGTTAGATTTTTAAAAATAACTTTACCATAACAAACAGCTTACGTTATAGCGAGACAGCGCCCGCCAAAACGGCGGATAATAGGACTCAACATTTTCCACAGAAATATGAAATAACATCATAAATTGTTCTTACTTTTGCTGAGCTTCCATCAGAATCTTGTACAAGGAGTCCTTGGTCAAGAATAAATCGTTGTTTGGTTTTAGAATGTCCTTTTCTCCTGTCGAATTAGCAACCTTAGCTAGCCATGTGGCGCGAACATGCCCATCTTCTCTTGACGCATAGAACGGAAAATTCCATAAGTCCAAATAAACGTTGAATAAACTGATAGAACTCGGTTGAAAAAACCTGCTTTACGATGTTATTATCACATGTATCAAATAAAATCATAGCCGGAGATATTAGCCGTGTATACCGAACGCTTATCATAAGACAATATGGAGGTGCTTCCCGCGCCTAGGTAGAGAAAGGAAATTCTGGACACGTCATTCCAAAAGCTCTTGTTCGACCGCAGATCAAGCTAGACACCCCATTCCACCTTCCACTGCCTGTTGACATCTAGTGGAAGGCGTATGCAGTGCATGCATATCCATAAATATAAGGCAATTCAATAGGCAGGACCTGAAACAGAGCCTCGTTTTCAGATTTTTCACTTCCTGTCTGGAAGTTTGCTGCCAAATGAGTTCTGTTTTACTCACAGATATAATTCAAACAGTTTTAGAAACTTGAGAGTGTTTTCTATCCAATAGTAATAATAATATGCATATTGTATGATCTAGAATAGAGTACGAGGCCGTTTAAATTGGGCAAGATTTTTTCCCAAAGTGAAAACAGCGCCCCTTATTAAGAAGAAGTTAATAACAAACTTGTATGCCATCTGTCACGCCCTGGCCATAGAGAGGGTTTATTCTCTATTTTGGTTAGGCCAGGGTGTGACTAGGGTGGGCATTCTAGTTTCTTTATTTCTATGTTTTCTTTTTCGTTGTGTTTGGCCGGGTGTGGTTCTCAATCAGAGGCAGCTGTCTATCGTTGTCTCTGATTGAGAACCATACTTAGGTAGCTCTTTTTTCCACCTGTGTTGGTGGGAACTTTTGTTTAGGGCACATAGCCTGTAGCTTCACAGTTAGTTTTTGTAGTGTTTATTGTTTTGTTCGGCGTCTATTCAATTAAATAAAATGTACACTCATCACGCTGCACCTTGGTCCTCCTCTTTCAACGTCCGTGACACCATCTGTAAATGCGAAAACAATTGTTCAATTACGAGCCTTGTTGGTTTAGAGAGGAACCTTCCCGCTAGCCATGATAGGCTGAGATATTGGATGGGCTGGACATGCCGAGAGATGAGTTCAGATTGGTCAGCCATGTAGCTCGCTTCTGTCTATAACATGAGCTGAGTCAGTATATGTAGGCAATCCTTTCTAATGCAGATTTTTTTTTAAAGATATCACAAAGTAGAACTACAAAAGTGTTGCTCTCCACTTTCTGGAGATCAAGATTTGAAATCAGTGGTATGCCCAGTGGAATTAGAGTATGATAGCTAAGGAAATTGAGAAAATCCTGCCGTTTGGTTGCAAATATGCAGAGGGAGTCAAAAAGAGAACACACAGAAGACTTTTGTACAAAACACCTGTCTACGGATTACATCTGCAAACTAAGGGTAACCATGGCATCCGTGAGAGAGGGAGAAGTGTCCATCCATGTATACGGTTAAGATATTCTAGCTAGCTACATTTTCAGATATTATACATTTATAATTTAGACAGAAAGTCATTTTCCATTCAAGTTAACCGTTCTAGGACACACGTTCCGCTAGCGGAACCCCCCGACAACATTCCGCTGAAAAGGCAGCGCGGGAAATTCAAAAATATTTTTTAGAGATATGTAACTTTCAGACATTAACAAGTCCAACACAGCAAATGAAAGATAAACATCTTGTTAATCTACCCATCGTATCCATTTTTTTTTTTTAAATGCTTTACAGCGAAAACACAACATATGATTATGTTAGATCACCAAGTTCAAAAAACACAGCCATTTTCCCAGCCAAAGATAGGAGTCACAAAAACAGAAATAGAGATAAAATTAATCACTAACCTTTGATGATCTTCATCAGATGACACTCATAGGACATCATGTTACACAATACATGTATTTTTTGTTCGATAATGTGCATATTTATATCCACAAATCTTAGTTTACATTGGCGCCATGTTCAGAAATGCCTCCAAAATATCCGGACAAATTGCAGAGAGCCACATCTAATAACAGAAATACTCATCATACACTTTGTTGAAAGATACATGTTTTACATATAATTAAAGATACACTTGTTCTTAATGCAACCGCTGTGTCAGATTTCAAAAAAACTTTATGGAAAAAGCACACCATGCAATAATCTGAGACGGCGCTCAGATAAAAACAAAATTTCTCCGCCATGTTGGAGTCAACAGAAATACGAAATTACATCATAAATATTCCCTTACCTTTGATGATCTCCACTCCCAGGAATCCTAGTTCGAGAATAAATTGTTGTTTTGTTCGATAATGTCAATTATTTATGTCCAAGTAGCTACTTTTGCTAGCGCGTTTAGTACACATATCCAAACGCTCGTGCAAGTCACGCATAACTTCGGACGAAAACTTCAAAAAGTTATATCACAGGTCGAATAAACCTGTCAAACTAAGTAGAGAATCAATCTTCAGGATGTTGTTATCATATACAGTGGGGAGAACAAGTATTTGATACACTGACGATTTTGCAGGTTTTCCTACTTACAAAGCATGTAGAGGTCTGTAATTTTTATCATAGGTACACTTCAACTGTGAGAGAAGGAATCTAAAACAAAAATCCAGAAAATCACATTGTATGATTTTTAAGTAATTAATTTGCATTTTATTGCATGACATAAGTATTTGATACATCAGCAAAGCAGAACTTAATATTTGGTACAGAAACCTTAGTTTGCAATTACAGAGATCATACGTTTCCTGTAGTTCTTGACCAGGTTTGCACACACTGCAGCAGGGATTTTGGCCCACTCCTCCATACAGACCTTCTCCAGATCCTTCAGGTTTCGGGGCTGTCGCTGGGCAATACGGACTTTCGGCTCCCTCCAAAGATTTTCTATTGGGTTCAGGTCTGGAGACTGGCTAGGCCACTCCAGGACCTTGAGATGCTTCTTACGGAGCCACTCCTTAGTTGCCCTGGCTGTGTGTTTCGGGTCGTTGTCATGCTGGAAGACCCAGCCACGACCCATCTTCAATGCTCTTACTGAGGGAAGGAGGTTGTTGGTCAAGATCTCGCGATACATGGCCCCATCCATCCTCCCCTCAATACGGTGCAGTCGTCCTGTCCCCTTTGGAGAAAAGCATCCCCAAAGAATGATGTTTCCACCTCCATGCTTCACGGTTGGGATGGTGTTCTTGGGGTTGTACTCATCCTTCTATTCCTCCAAACACGGCGAGTGGAGTTTAGAGCAAAAAGCTCTATTTTTGTCTCATCAGACCACATGACCTTCTCCCATTCCTCCTCTGGATCATCCAGATGGTCATTGGCAAACTTCAGACGGGCCTGGACATGCGCTGGCTTGAGCAGGGGGACCTTGCGTGCGCTGCAGGATTTTAATTCATGACGGCGTAGTGTGTTACTAATGGTTTTCTTTGAGACTGTGGTCCCAGCTCTCTTCAGGTCATTGACCAGGTCCTGCCGTGTAGTTCTGGGCTGATCCCTCACATTCCTCATGATCATTGATGCCCCACGAGGTGAGATCTTACATGGAGCCCCAGACCGAGGGTGATTGACCGTCATCTTGAACTTCTTCCATTTTCTAATAATTGTGCCAACAGTTGTTGCCTTCTCACCAAGCTGCTTGCCTATTGTCCTGTAGCCCATCCCAGCCTTGTACAGGTCTACAATTTATCCCTGATGTCCTTACACAGCTCTCTGGTCTTGGCCATTGTGGAGAGGTTGGAGTCTGTTTGATTGAGTGTGTGGACAGGTGTCTTTTATACAGGTAACGAGTTCAAACAGGTGCAGTTAATACAGGTAATGAGTGGAGAACAGGAGGACTTCTTAAAGAAAAACTAACAGGTCTGTGAGAGCCGGAATTCTTACTGGTTGGTAGGTGATCAAATACTTATGTCATGCAATAAAATGCAAATTAATTACTTAAAAATCATACAATGTGATTTTCTTGATTTTTGTTTTAGATTCCGTCTCTCACAGTTGAAGTGTACCTATGATAAAAATGACAGACCTCTACATGCTTTGTAAGTAGGAAAATCTGCAAAATCGGCAGTGTATCAAATACTTGTTCTCCCCACTGTATATCCAATAACGTTCCAACCGGGGCATTCCTTCGTGTCTGTAGAAGTAATGGAACACAAGGCGACATCATGTGGAATGCGCCTGACCAGGAACCACTGACTCATTCCCCTCTCATCCGGCCTCTCATCCATTCCCCTCTCATTGAATAGGCGATGAGTTGAAAATCGACCAGCCTCAGAATTTCCACTTCCTGTTTGGAAGTTTGCCTGCCATATGAGTTCTGTTATACTCACAGACATAATTCAAACAGTTTTAGAAACTTCAGAGTGTTTTCTATCCAATAGTAATAATAATATGCATATATTAGCATCTGGGACAGAGTAGGAGGCAGTTCACTCTGGGCACGCTATTCATCCAAAGTGAAAATGCTGCCCCCTATCCCTAAAGTTTTAAGAACAAATTCTTATTTACAATGACAGCCTACCGGGGAACAGTGGGTTAACTGCCTTGTTCAGGGGCAAAATGACAGATTGTTTTACCTTGTCAGCTCGGGGATTCAATCCAGTACCCTTTCAGATACTGGCTCAACGCTCTAACCACTAGGCTACCTGCCGCCCCTATTTTGTGCTGTATCGCTACCATCTCTCTACAACACACACACTCATACTCAAGCAATTATCTGGCAGCATCCCCACTCACACCAGTTTGTGTTTGCCTATGCCGACCCGCTAGCTGAGGTGTTTCAGGCGGCATATCAGTGTTGTTACTGCTAGGAGAACTAACTCTTTGATCTGGGGCAACGATCGGCTCAAACATGAACGGCTTCAGTAGGTTTATTGGCTCCCTAACTAACATTATTTCATTCTCTGTAATAAACTCATTCTCAGACTCGGAGCTACTCTGTAAATTCAGCCATTTTTTGGGAGTTCCAAAATGTTCTTTCCTGCCAGTGACGCAACAATGCCAATATGGCGAGTTACAGTTACAGTTAGCTGGCGTTCTAAATCATAGTGTTTCCATTCCCCTTTAAATGCATTTTGTTGAAGCACTCATTTGTTAATTAAGTAGTAGACAACAATGTTTCAGTAAATTGATCAAAAAATGATTTTGGCATAATATAATTGAAATTGTTTGTCTTTCCTTTGATTAAATAACCAACAGAGAATGCATAGTTCCTGTTTTGTAATAACTTTATTGACAGTGCCGTAGCTACACCGACAATATGTTTGGGCTGGTATGTAGTGGTGGTAATCCTTATGCCTTGAGCCATTCAAGGGATGAAACCAAAGTATGAACACAGGAAAACAAACAAAAAAAGGAAATAGCTTGGAAGAAAGAAAAAAACAGCCTCCAAATATCCCTCTGGTTGAATTGAATGAAAAATGAAAGCTGTTAAATGTAGACTACCCATTCATTTTATTATTCTACTAAACAATGGTTTAATGTGATTAAAATAACACCGACCATAGAAACCTGAAAAATTAGCACATTTTGCGCATGTATCGTAATGCTTCATTTAGGCAGTAATTAAAATTGAAAAACCAATATAGGCTCATGGCGATGACATGATTTGCTCATGCTTGTTTGTGCAATGAGTTTGCTCAATGCTTAAAGCCTTTTAATTTGGGGAGCTGGAACCGTTTACATTTGGAAACAAATAACACGATCTCTTTACCCCAAAAGCAAAATCCATACAAACAGACTGACATCAATATGTTTGACAATACTACTGTAACTCTACCGAGGTCGTTTCATTCCTCAACAAATGCAGTAAGGAGTCCAGCTATAGTATTCAAAACATCAGCACTGCAACCGCAAAGTCAATTATCTTTAAAGTTAATATGGCCCTTTAAGTTAGTATGTATAGCCACACTGTAAAAAGGTACTGCATACGCTTGGAATGCATACAGTGTGTGAGTTGGATGTGGATAAGTCACTTATTTGTGTAAGTAACTTATCCACATCCAACTCACACACTTGTTGACATGGGATACCTTCATTGACCATTCTGTCAAAATCCGTCACCCACAATGGCATCAATACTGTTACCATGTGCCCTTTGTATATTATATACTGCATTCAATGTCAAATATTTATGTACCAGTAATTAGTATGCACATTTTGTGTCATAATATCCATAGGATCAATCAGGCAAACTCAACTTCCGACTTCAACTGTACAGCTTGTTTGCCGAAACAAGCTTCTGCCAGGTATACAGTCTCTTTCTGGAGGAGCTTGTGTTGTCCCTCAGTTATAGAAAGAAGGGACTGAAACATCAGTAGCAAATACACGGTGGAGAACTTATGAAGCTTTGCTTTCAGACCAACAGCCATGGGGGATCCAATGGCAAATGGACAATCAAAAATAGCAGTTAAAGTGTCCAGGACGGCATTTATGGACCGCAGCTGGCATGCCCAGCGAGTGTTGGAGAGCTGTACAAGTTCAGCTGATGCTATTCCAAGTTTGCACTGAGCTTCTTTGAACTTGTGATGGTTAACTAGGGATGTACTGAAAAGCGAATAAACTTTCTCCATGAAATTGAAAAACTCAGCAGCCTCCGGAATAGCCCTGCAAGTGTGACACAACACCAAATTAAGCTCATGAGCATAGCAATGTACATAAATTGCCTCCGGATGCAGCACTCTGAAATGTGCTTTGCATACCTCCTTTGGACCCACTCATGACATCTGCACCATCATAGGTCTGTGCAACGCACTTTAGGCCTGATATCCCTCTCATTTGAAGCTGCTGTTGCAACTCATTTGCTATCGATTGGGCGTCAAATGACTTGATTTCTGCTAGTGCTAGTAAAGGCTCCTTAACTGCCCCCTCTGTCACATACCTAACACACAGAGCCAACTGTTCAGACTGCCCATCCCTGGCCTCATCCGCCATAATGGCATACATTCCAGACTTTGACATCTCAGAAACCATGGTGTCCGTAATCTCTTGAGCAAAGCATTCGATCATGTCATTCTGAGATTCTGGAGAGAGATACGTCACATTTGATGGAGGAAAGGGTCAAACTCCTTCAAAAGCTCCATACATTCAAGAAAGTTCCCTCTATTTGTGATTTCACTAGATTCATCATTGGCACTGAAAGAGAGTCCTAACATTTCTAACATTGAGGTGACCGCAACAATTCTCCTTAGATACTCCCTTCTCTCCGCAATATCACTAGCATGGGCAGATGTTAAAATCTGAGCAATGTTCCCATGACTGCTTGTTGCCTGGTAGCTTTGCCATGCCACAACACTGTCTCTGTGTGTTTGTGCCATTTCATGTTTACCGAAGATAAACAAAGATTTTTCCAATTTTTGAGGCCATTACTGACAAAATAATCAAATTTAATGTTTTTGCCAAAAACTCTTTTGTATTGTATTTCTCAAACCAGCAGTGCTGAAATGCCCGCTTCTGTGTACCAAAACTTTTGTGTGGGTAGCTATTCAGCTTCACTTGTCTGCCCAGTTTCTTTGTCACCTAAATCGCTCTCATTTCTGGAATGAGTTGCTGCAGCGGGCTTGATGACTTCCTTTCTCTGGATCTGTTTGTTCTCCCTCCCTGTCTGGATCTGTTTGTTGTCCCTCTCTCTCTGGATCTGTTCGCAGTTCCTCTCTCTCTGGATCGGTTTCTTGTCCCTCTTTCTCTGGGCATGCTTGCTCTCTCTCACTTATACAGCTCGCATGTTGATCTCTGCCTTGCGTAGAAGCCTCTCTTTCTGCATGACCATTTAAGATATCATGAACATAATTTATTTATTCCTAACAAAAGTAAGACATATGCTGTCATATGCTGTACACATTTAACTGAAAGCTTAAACATCTACTCGCTTTTTTATCACTAACCTTCATCAGATATGCTCCCTCAGCCCTGTCAGCCTCCAGCTTCTTTCCCTCATTCTTCTCTGCTGTGTTTTGACATGTATTGTTATTAAACTCATATTCACAATAACTCAAGGTTTAATAGGTGATTTATCAGTTTAAGTTTAATTTGTTTGTTTGAACTGGTAAAATCTTAATTTCTCACCGGATTGGCCTTCGGCAGAGCTGCTGACACTGCCTCTCTTGGAGAATTTTCGTTAGTCGTTAGCTAGCCTAGAGTTGAGAAATTGAGGATAATACAATGACATTGTGATCAACTATGTCACCTTTTCTACATATGACCTACTGATAATTGTTTTGCAATGGCCTACTGAATGAAAGCAATTGAGTATGAAAAGACATGTGCATGATGTTACGTCATCTGTCTCATTTATAGCCTGGCACAAATAGCAAAACTACATTAAATACCGCGTTAATTAACTAGATATCATCACAACATAACTTGTCATGTCGAATTTAAAAGACACCGTTACCGTTAGCTAGCTCGCAACGTCTGTTACACTGAAACTTACAGGCAGCCTCAGATAAAAACGTATTGGTTAATTGGTTAACAAAGCTTTGATTTTTACCAAAGTATATAGTAGTGAATACTCTCTCTCTCTCTCTGTTCTAACTTACCACAAATTCACATCTGCATGAATCCGTCCTGTCAGAGCCTTTTCCTGTCAGTTTACTGTTAGCTAGCAGTCTCAAGCCACAGCAGTAGCTAACGTTAACGAAAATGTTAGCTACAAGTAGACCTAACTGTCACTACTGTCTGCAGCAGCAGAGGCTGCTGCCCGCGCTAGTGACAGTTAGGTCTACTTGTAGCTAACATTTTCGTTAACGTTAGCTACTGCTGTGGCTTGAGACTGCTAGCTAAGTGAGGCATGAGTGAACTTTGTTTCACCATAACGTGTGACTAGCTAGCTAGCGCTAGTTTGCATAAGCATAGAATTGCAGAGGGTCAAAACAATTTGCACACAGTTAGCTAGCTAGTAGGTACGTGTGTGGGGCGGTGGGGAGTGGGGGGGTATATAACAAATGAGATCCCAGGAACCTCCTACAACAACAAACCAAATTCAAATACATTTAAATATATTTTAAACCAGCCTGATTGGGTGGGCCAGTGTTCAATCTGGCAGGGCCTCTGCACAGCCTGGCCCTGCCTTTCTCATCTGCTCACATGGATTCATCATCGTTTTTCTCTTTTTCTTTTGTTTGTTTGTTCTCAAAACCCATAGAGAAACAACCAAAACAACTTAAAACACATTAGAAACTCATCCTCTAGTGTGAACCCAGGTCCAACATCTGATATTCGAACCGGTGAAAATGATGTTGCAACAATGCAGCCAACCTAGTGTTTTGCGATGAGAGCGATGCATTGGTCACAATGGGAATGTGTATGCAAATGGTAGCGCTAACTTTATCCTGTCTTGCAGTTGAACACATAATGGCTACGGATCCATTCAACAACAGAACACAGACAAGGACAACAAAAATGTTCCTGCCTAAATTCACTCTACTCTACAGACAACTATGTATCAGAAGATGTGTAGCTGCATACAACCTTGCATCCCACTGCTGGTATGCTTCTGAAGCTACGCAAGGTCGGTCCTGGTCGGTCCCTGGATGGGAGCCCAAATGCTACTGAAAGTGGTGATGGAGGGCCAGTAGAGGACACTCTTCCCTCTGGTCTATGGAGTTTCCAATGCTTCAGTGCAGTGAAGGGGACAATCCCCTGTATAGGTTGCAGTCTTTAAGATGGGACGTTAAAGGGGTGCCCTGACTATTTGTGGTCATTAAAAATCCCATGGCACTTATCATAAGAGTAAGGGTGTTAACCCCATTGTCCTGACCCCATTTTCTTCATGGCCACCTAATCATGCACCTGATTCCAAATTAGCATATATCACTCCTCACCTTTTCACCATGCTAACTGATCTATGGTGAGTGTTCTGGCACAAAATGGTTGCTGTGCATTATACAAGTGGGTGCCACACTGGTGGTGGATGAGGCAAGTTTCCCGCTTACTATGTAAAACGCTTTGAGCACCTAGGTGGAAAGGCACTATATAAATCCAATCTATTATTGGATGCATTAGGTTGGAAACCTGCCTGAATCGTTATCCACAAAGACAACTAAATGATGTTCCATCATACCTGTGACTCTCTTGCTGCGTTTACACACGCAGCCCAATTCTGATCTTTTGCAACTAACCCATCAGATCAGCTCAGACCTTTTGCCAATAATTGGTCAAAAGATCAGAATTGGCTGCCTGTGTAAATACCTTGAGAAGTATTTTCTCAAAGGTCTACAATACATTTCAGTCTAGCTAAGCTTTTGATGCCACACTGTAGCGGTTAAAGACATAAGCAAGCCATTAGCAACTTCTGGAGGGAGAGCTGCGGTGGCAATGCCAGCGGGTGACCATCCATTGTCTCCCTGATGGACAGTGCCCTACAGTTACAAGAGGCTTCACAGAGTGGAACTTTGTTCCTCAAACTGTCCCGGCAAGCACATGGTTCATCATCAATTAATGAGACGACAGTGAATTGTATCAGAAGCTAGCGGGGGTCCCTGCCTCCTTGCATTCCCTGCTCATTAAAAGCCTTTTAACAGGCTAGGCCTTCCATAACCAGCTTAATGCTTGTTCAGGTTGTCAAGGAAAAGTATTTTTGTTGAAAGAGGAACTTGCCATTTCATCCTGAAATATTCATTTGGGTAAATGAAAAAAGAGAAGGCGCGACTGGCATCAAAAAAGCCAATTTTTTTACTCAGTGTCCACAACATTCTTACTCAGTGTCCACACGTGTCCACAACAGCTACACTTAATTGGCGGACCGGTCAGTACCTCAAGAGTAAATGTCAGTTGTCTTTTCATAGCCGAGCATTCAGAGGTCGAGACAGCAGGTGCGGTAGAGAGAGAGAGAGTCGAAAACAGCAGGTCTGGGACAAGGTAGCATGTCCGCTGAACAGGTCAGGGTTCCAATATTTATGCTATTACATTGTCATTTAGCTATAATTTTTTTTGTTCTAGCATAGTAGTGTTGTGATAATTTCATTCATCTATTATGGCCACTAGATGGCGGTGAAATAGCTTAAAGCCATTTATAAACCATAGGCAACCCAATTTGAAGAAGACGACGATGCTCCGGTCATTGGCTAATCGCTCCCAACCCATAGGAATCCCCACCCAGTTGACTACTTTAAAATGGTGGAGGCCCTCAATGACATTGTCCATGCTAAATTAGTAAAAATCCAATTATAGATCTCTACCTATCTCTATAGTCAACACAAATGTTTGTCACTCAGGTATACATTTGCATATAAAATCATCACGACTGTCAGTCATACAAAAAACAGTAACAATTCAGAATAATATTAGAATTATCCTGTATTATACATGTATACAACACCTCCACCGCTTACAAATTCACTCATCCATTCCGTTGACCCAATGGCAGTTTCAATTCAAGTTAAGTGGATCCTTCAAATTAGAAGATATGTCTGTCACATTGCATTTTCTGTCACTCAAATAAAGTCTGGAGTTGAAGAGGTTAACACGGCATTTGTCATTTTGTTGACACTGAAGGGCACTCTCAGAAGCTTGTTTCGGGAACTTTTTCCCCACTGACAGCACAAATCGTAAGTGGGCACTGACATTCACACAGCAGACCGCTAAGTCTGGTGACAAAGTTTGGGCGCCTTCTTTACAATTCCACTGACACATTCATCACGCCCAGCACTTGCTCAGAGGAGAAGAGCTGAAATCCCTGAATTATATTTGCATAGAATGCTCAGATGTGAGAGGACCCATTAGTCTTCGAACCGACAGCAATTTGCAGAGCAATCTATAGGCATATATCATCTGGTTACAAACATTCATCATCACGCGCTGAAGAGAAACTCGGGCTGAGGAACTACAGGCGTAGGTCCGCTGATTCAATCTCGAAAATGCAGCAAAAGTAACATTCTCAAGCAAATTAATATGAATAAGTATTATTATTCTAGCATAGACTTGTTGACTTTAGGCTGCAGGAAGAAAAACCAATGTTATCAAGCAAAATGTGACCCTTTTGTAAAAGCCAGAATTGAACTCTGGTGAAGATACAATTGCAACCATCACACAGAACTCCTCCACTTGGTTCATGGCTCTCAAAGAAATAAAATAAATAGGATACATTTATTTTGACCTTTTCATTTTAGAGCCTGACTGACCACCAAGCTGAGCAATCTATTTGAGGCAATCTTGAGGTTCAAATGTCACCTTCCAAATGTGGACCTTTTTATTCACAAACCTGTTTGTGAATTCTGCCAAGAACCATGAACAAACATCACAACATGTTAATTGACCTCTTCATGCAAAACTGCAAGTGAATTTCAATGGGATATCAATAAATAACCAAATGTACGCTTGTCTCGGGCTCCTGGTGCTGCATACAGTTCTGAACTCAATTTCACACTCCAACGCTTTCACAGACAGTTTAGAAAGCCTGACGCCAACAGCAGAATGTGAGAAAACAATTGCATTTTTTTATCTACTTTTTTGCAGAGGCTGTGCGTGTGTGTGTGTGTGTGTGCGTGTGCGTGTGCATGTGCGAGTGAGAAATATGACTCAACCTCAAACATTGGGCAGTGACTCAGAGAAATGTTTGTCCCAGCATTGATGGACCAGGGGAGTCCATGTTGGACCACTCACAATTAAGGACACAATTAACATAAGACAATGTTCTTGATTTTCTGATGGGACATACAGCATTAGTTCAAAACACTGTACACCTTTTGAGTTTGCTATGACACTTTTTAATCTCTTTTTAAAAAAATGGAAGAGACCAGGAAAAAAGTCCAGCTTGCTTATGAAACGTGTCTTTAATTCTACCTTATCAGTTGGACACAGTTTTTCAAAGGCATCACAAGGACGGAACCTTTGTGCTGGGGAAATTAGTTTCTAGCGCCAACATTTTGCTTATAACTCAGCTAATTATTCAAAGCGGAGTCCCGTGAGTATCCAACAATTTAGTCACCCCATTCAGACCCAGATCAGGTCTGCTGAGCAGTTTCTTATCACCAATAGTTTGGTTATTGGCTTAGGCTTAGAAAAATCAAATAAACTACTTCACAAGTAAGCAGGTAGGACATTATAATGTTATTTTTTACATTAGGCCTTCCGGCAGGAGGTAATTTTTTTGAAATTAAGGTGATTTTCTACTCCAAGGGGTTTTGGCCTTGTTGTTTGTTTTTTTAATACTTGGCATGAATGTAATTTTGCCCAGTTGTGATCTAATCCAATACTAAGCTCTGTTCACCTCGACCAGAGAATGACATACACACCACGACGGGGGGAAAGAGCAGTAGAGTGGTGATGGTTTCAAAAGGAGTATCTGATGTAACCTAGATTCATCTCAGGCAGACTACACACAGGGCAAACAGTCTCTCAGGGACTGGCACTACTTTACTCAGAGTGGTCCTACTTTATATACAGTATTTATTCATTTATAGGGAACAATGCACATTAATCAACATCAATATTACAATAATGCAACATCCATGTAGATGTGCCGGGGTTAGCCAAAAGCTCATTTGCACCCGTTGTCCCAGGGCAGGCCTTATACTTTAAAAGTTTTATGAAGCCTCCTGTCACGATCGTCTTCTTGACAGAGATTGGACCAAGGCGCAGCGTGTGCAAAATACATCTTCTTTTATTGAGAAGAGAGAGAAAACACAAAACGAACACTATATACAAACTAACAAAACAACAAACGACCGTGAAGCTAAATAACGTAAGTGCACAGACAAGCAACAAACGTTCAACATAGACAACTACCCACAAAAGCCTACTGCCTATGGCTGCCTTAAATATGGCTCCCAATCAGAGACAATGAATGACAGCTGTCTCTGATTGAGACCCAATCTAGGCAGCCATAGACATAACTAGACAACCTCACTCTTCTCTACCCCATACACATACAACACCCCTAGACTAAACAAAAACACACAAAGACAACCCACCCCAACTCACGCCCTGACCAACTAAATAAATAACAGAAAAAGGAACAATAGGTCAGGAACGTGACATAACCCCCCCCCTTAAGGTGCGAACTCCGAGCGCACCAGCATAAAGTCTAGGGGAGGGTCTGGGTGGGCGTCTGTCCACGGTGGCGGCTCTGGCGCTGGTCGTGGTCCCCACCCCACCATAGTCACTACCCGCTTTCGTAGCCTCCTCCAAATGGCCACCCTCCAAATTAACCCCACCGGACTAAGGGGCAGCACCGGACTAAGGGGCAGCACCGGACTAAGGGGCAGCACCGGACTAAGGGGCAGCACCAGGATAAGGGGCAGCACCAGGATAAGGGGCAGCACCAGGATAAGGGGCAGCACCAGGACTGAGATGGCGGCATCCTGGCTAAGGCTGGCGGATCCTGGACTGGCTGGCGGATCCTGGCTGGCTGGCGGATCCTGGCTGGCTGGCGGATCCTGGCTGGCTGGCGGATCCTGGCTGGATGACGGCTCTGGCGGATCCTGGCTGGATGACGGCTCTGGCGGATCCTGGCTGGATGACGGCTCTGGCGGATCCTGGCTGGATGACGGCTCTGGCTGGTCATGGCTCGCTGACGGCTCTGGCTGGTCATGGCTCGCTGACGGCTCTGGCTGGTCATGGCTCGCTGACGGCTCTGGCTGGTCATGGCTCGCTGACGGCTCTGGCTGGTCATGGCTCGCTGACGGCTCTGGCTGGTCATGGCTCGCTGACGGCTCTGGCTGGTCATGGCTCGCTGACGGCTCTGGCTGGTCATGGCTCGCTGACGGCTCTGGCTGGTCATGGTTCGCGGAAGGCTCTGGCTGATCCGGTCTGGCGGAAGGCTCTGGCTGCTCCGGTCTGGCGGAAGGCTCTGGCTGATCCGGTCTGGCGGAAGGCTCTGGCTGATCCGGTCTGGCGGAAGGCTCTGGCTGATCCGGTCTGGCGGAAGGCTCTGGCTGATCCGGTCTGGCGGAAGGCTCTGGCTGATCCGGTCTGGCGGAAGGCTCTGGCTGATCCGGTCTGGCGGAAGGCTCTGGCTGCTCCTGTCTGGCGGAAGGCTCTAGCGGCTCCTGTCTGGCGGAAGGCTCTAGCGGCTCCTGTCTGGCGGAAGGCTCTAGCGGCTCCTGTCTGGCGGACGGCTCTGTAGGCTCATGGCAGACGGGCGGCTTTGCAGGCTCATGGCAGACGGGCGGCTTTGAAGGCTCAATACAGACGGGCAGTTCATGCGGCGCTTGGCAGACGGACAGTTCAGACGCCGTTGGGCAGACGGGCAGTTCAGGCGCCGCTTGGCAGACGGGCAGTTCAGGCGCTGCTTGGCAGACGGGCAGTTCAGGCGCCGCTTGGCAGACGGGCAGTTCAGGCGCCGCTTGGCAGACGGGCAGTTCAGGCGCCGTTGGGCAGACGGCAGACTCTGGCTGGCTGAGACGCACTGTAGGCCTGGTGCGTGGTGCCGGAACTGGAGGTACCGGGCTAAGGACACGCACCTTCAGGCTAGTGTGGGGAACAACAACAGGGCACACTGGACTCTCAAGGCGTACTATAGGCCTGATGTGTGGTACCGGCACTGGTGGTACCGGGCTGAGGACACGCACAACAGGGCGAGTACGGGGAGAAGGAACAGTGCGTACAGGGCTCTGGAGACGCACATGAGGCTTGGTGCGTGGTACCGGAACTGGAGGCACTGGGCTGGAGACACACACCACAGGGAGAGTGCGTGGAGGAGGAACAGGGCTCTGGAGACGCACTGGAAGCCTGATGCGTGGTGTCAGCACTGGTGGTACTGGGCTGGGAACACACACCACAGGGCTAGTGCGAGGAGCAGTAACAGGACGCACAGGACTCTGGAGACGCACAGGAGGCTTTGTGCGTGCTGTAGGCACTGTCTTAACCAGACGGCTAGCACGCTCCTCAGGACGAGTATGGAGAGCTGTTCCCGGTGACATTAACTCACCAACACGTTCATTCGGACGAATGCCGTGCCTCATGCACCAAACCAGTACATCCCTCATAACTCTCTCCTCCAATTTCTCCATTAACTCCTTTACTGTCTCTGCGTCACTCACCTCCAAATCCGCCCTCACCGGCTCCTTACGGTAAGCAGGAGGAGTTGGCTCACGTCTCCCGACTGACCCAACTAAACTACCCGAGAGCCCCCCCCCAAGAAATGTTTGGGTTTGACTTACAGCCTTGTTTCCTTGCTGCCTCCTCATATCTCCGCCTCTCTGCTTTCGCTGCCTCCAGCTCAGCTTTGGGGCGGTTATATTCTCCTGGTACTTCGCGGTCCAGAATTTCCTCCCAATTCCAATAGTCCTGTGTAGGTGGGTCCTGTTGTTGTTGCACACGCTGCTTGATCCGATGTTGGTGGGGAATTCTGTCACGATCGTGTGGAGGAGAGACGGGGGGTGGGTAGTTCTGTCACGATCGTCTTCTTGACAGAGATTGGACCAAGGCGCAGCGTGTGCAAAATACATCTTCTTTTATTGAGAAGAGAGAGAAAACACAAAACGAACACTATATACAAACTAACAAAACAACAAACGACCGTGAAGCTAAATAACGTAAGTGCACAGACAAGCAACAAACGTTCAACATAGACAACTACCCACAAAAGCCTACTGCCTATGGCTGCCTTAAATATGGCTCCCAATCAGAGACAATGAATGACAGCTGTCTCTGATTGAGACCCAATCTAGGCAGCCATAGACATAACTAGACAACCTCACTCTTCTCTACCCCATACACATACAACACCCCTAGACTAAACAAAAACACACAAAGACAACCCACCCCAACTCACGCCCTGACCAACTAAATAAATAACAGAAAAAGGAACAATAGGTCAGGAACGTGACACCTCCATAAACCCTTTATACGGTTTTCTTACACTCTACAAAAATCATGTCTAAAAATGCATGCTATATAGAGTGTGGAATTAGATGTAATTTCACCCTTTATATACAGTGGCTTGCGAAACTATTCACCCCATTGGCATTTATTCTATTTTGTTGCCTTACAACCTGGAATGGAAATACATTTTT
This sequence comes from Salvelinus alpinus, assembly GCF_045679555.1. NCBI lineage: Eukaryota > Metazoa > Chordata > Actinopteri > Salmoniformes > Salmonidae > Salvelinus > Salvelinus alpinus. The sequence goes on from NC_092116.1 coordinate 1,375,745, forward strand.
AAGGGGGGTTTTATCATTTGATTTACACAACATGCCTACCACTGAAGATGCAAAATATTTTTTCTTGTGAAACAAACAAGAAATAAGACCAAAAAAAATGAAAACTGGAGCGCGCATAACTGTTCACCCCCCAAAAGTCAATACTTTGTGGAGCACCTTTTGCAGAAATTACAGCTGCAAGTCTCTTGGGGAATGTCTCTATAATCTAGCCACTGGGATTTTTGTCCATTCTTCAAGGCAAAACTGCTCCAGCTCCTTCAAGTCAGACGGGTTCCGCTGGTGTACAGCAGTCTTTAAGTCATACCAAAGATTCTCAATTGGATTGAGGTCTGGGTTTTGACTAGACCATTCCAAGACATTTAAATGTTTTCTCTTAAACCACTTTAGTGTTGCTTTAGCAGTATGCTTAGGGTCATTGTCCTGCTGGAAGGTGAACCTCCGTCCCAGTCTCAAATCTCTAGAAGACTGAAACAGGTTTCCCTCAAGAATTTCCCCGTGTTTGCTTATTTTTTCTGTAAGTAATAGCTTTTTTCTGGCCTCTCTTCCATAAAGCCCAGCTCTGTGGAGTGTACGGCTTAAAGTGGTCCTATGGTCAGATACTCCAATCTCCGCTGTGGAGCTTAGCAGCTTCTTCAGGGTTATCTTTGGTCTCTTTGTTGCCTCTCTGATTAATGCTCTCCTTGCCTGGTCTGTGTGTGTTTTGGTGGGCGGCCCTCTCTTGGCAGGTTTGTTGTGGTGCCATATTCTTTCCATTTTTTAATAATGGATTTAATGGTTCTCCGTTGGATGTTCAAATATTTTTATTATATAACCTAACCCTGATCTGTACTTCTCCACAACTTTGTCCCTGACCTGTCTGGAGAGCTCCTTGGTCTTCATGGTGCCACTTGCTTGGTGGTGTTACAGACTCTGGGGCCTTTCAGAACAGGTGTATATACACTGAGATCATGTGACACGTAGATTATACACAGGTGGCTTTATTTAACTAATTATGTGACTTCTGAAGGTAATTGGTTGCACCAGATCTTATTTAGGGGCTTCATACAGTTGAAGTCAGAAGTTTAGATACACTCAGGTTGGAGTCCTAAAGAAAAAATTCAACCACTCCACAAATTTCTTGTTAACAAACTATACTTTTGGCAAGTCGGTTAGGACATCTACTTTGTGCATGACACAAGTCATTTCTCCAGCAATTGTTTACAGACAGATTATTTCACTTTTAATTCACTGCATCACAATTCCAGTGGGTCAGAGGTTTACATACACTCAGTTGACTGTGCCTTTAAACAGCTTGGAAAATTCCAGAAAATGATGTCATGGCTTTATAAGCTTCTGATAGGCTAATTGACATCATTTGAGTCAATTGGAGGTGTACCTGTGGATGTATTTCAAGGCATACCTTTAAACTCAGTGCCTCTTTGCTTGACGTCATGGGGAAATCAAAAGAAATCAGCCAAGAGCTCAGGAAAAAAAATGTAGACCTCCATAAGTCTGGTTCATCCTTGGGAGCAATTTCCAAACGCCTGAAGGTACCACGTTCATCTGTACAAACAACAGTACGCAAGTATAAACACCATGGGACCATGCAGCCATCATGCCGCTCAGGAAGCAGACACATTCTGTCTCCTAGAGATGACTGTACTTTGGTGTGAAAAGTGCAAATCAATCCCAGAACAACAGCAAAGGACCTTGTGAAGATGCTGGAGGAAACAGGTATAAAAGTATCTATATCCACAGTTAAACGAGTCCTGTGTCGACATAACCTGAAAGGCCGCTCAACAGGGAAGAAGCCACTGCTCCAAAACCGCCATAAAAAAGCCAGACTACGGTTTGCAACTGCACATGGGGACAAAGATTGTACTTTTTGGAGAAATGTCCTCTGGTCTGATGAAACAAAAATAGAACTGTTTGGCCATAATGACCATTGTTATGTTTGGAGGACAAAGGGGGATGCTTGCAAGCCGAAGAACACCATCCCAACCGTGAAAAACAAGGGTGGCAGCATCATGTTGTGGGGGTGCATTGCTGCAGGAGGGACTGGTGCACTTCACAAAATAGATGGCATCATGAGGTAGGAAAATTGTGTGGACATATTGTAGCAACATCTCAAGACATCAGTCAGGAAGTTTAAGATTGGTCGCAAATGGGTCTTCCAAATGGACAATGACCCCAAGCATACTTCCAAAGTTGTGGCAAAATGGCTTAAGGACAACAAAGTCAAGGTATTGAAGTGGCCATCACAAAGCCCTTACCTAAATCCTATTGAACATTTGTGGGCAGAACTGAAAAAGCGTGTGCGAGTAAGGAGGCCTACAACCTGACTCAGTTACACCAGCTCTGTCAGGAAGAATGGGCCAAAATTCCCCCAACTTCTTGTGGGAAGCTTGTGGAAGAATACCCAATACTAATTGCATGTATGTAATCTTCTGACCCACTGGGAATGTGATGAAAGAAATAAATGCTTAAATAAATCATTCTCTACTATTATTCTAACATTTCACATTCTTAAAATAAAGTGGTGATCCTAACTAACCTAAAATAGGGAATTTTCACTAGGATTAAATGTCAGGAATTTTATAAATTGAGTTTAAATGTATTTTACGAAGGTGTATGTAAACTTCCGACTTCAACTGTATGCACGCACCAGTTTTTATTTTTTTTTATTTTTTTACACAAGTAATTTTTTCACTTCACCAATTTGGACTATTTTATGTAAGTGCATTACATGAAATCCAAATAGAAATCCATTTAAATTACAGGTTGTAATGCAACAAAATAGGAAAAATGCCAAGGGGGGTGAATACTTTTGCAAGGCACTGTAAATGTCCCACCTTTTTTCAAGTTCGCAACTTTTAAATCGGCTGACTAGAGCATATCGAAAGCAAAGGTGTCTGATATGACAAACTCCCCCCAATAAACCATCCACCTCATTTAATCAAACTGCAAATTGAAGATAATTAACACCCAAGCCCAATCGCCTTTGAGTCTGGCTTCTCCGTCTTCTAAATGAAGACCTTTGATGGGGACTGATTGTTTCACATATTTGACTGTGGGGAGCCATTACTCTCGGGCCTGCTTGGTTTTGATTAAGCTTTGTTTTATTACGGCGTCTCCTACCGTGTTCGCCAGCGTAACGATCAGAGGCCATTTCACGATTTGGTGAATGCTGAGGCCTAAATTCCATTGGCTTCTGAGCCGTTTGTCTCTAGTCCAGAGGGTACAACAATTACAAGATGATCGCTTTTTGGGAAGCCAACCCCCCCCCTTCAAATGCAGAGCGTATTCAGCTCTTTTGCCTCAGGTTTTCACTTTTTGTGACTATACATAACCATTATCATTGTTGACATTCGTTTAAATGCATCCATTATTTGATTGCTCAAATGTGAAAGAACATTAATACAATGACTGTCATTGTGCTAAAATTCACAATGCTACTATGGTTGTTTTCTTTAGGGCACCAAATGGAAAAATTTCAAACGGTTTGCTACGGTAAACTAAAATGTGTGTTTCTTACCGGACAAGTCCAGGTAGTTTTAGTTTGTTTTCTACCATTTGGTGCCTAATGAACACGACCCGGGTTATCGATATCCAGTGGAAACATGACAGCTAGGCCTTTACTGACTCTGTTAGAATGTGAAAAAGACTCCTGATTAATCTTTTGGTTTCATAATGTTGAATTTCTCACTATGACAACTCATCACTTCTCCTTTACCTTTCTTGTGGTAGCATTAGAAAATGTATATCATTGCGTATGGGAGAAAAACTTCAGTTGGATAATTTTGTCGGATAGTGATGAGTTGTTGAAGGAGGCATGCATAAGGCATTCTTAACACCTTTATGAAACCGGTGATGACACTGTCATGAATGTTGCAGTTTCATTCACACAACATTCTTAGCACATTTACTCAACATCATTCATTACATTTACAATAAGGCATTTTAGTAGAACATCTGGTGGGAGTGAGAAAGATAGTTGCTGGTGTTACTGACTGGGTGAAAAAATAATGTTAGCCTGCTGAGATAAAGGATTTAGTTTGTGGAGCTAATATAAGTCTTGAGGTCTTCGCTAAGATTGCTAACTACCACATTACAATGGAAAACAATTCCTCAGGTGCCATCCAGACATGGGTTAAAATAGTATTTCAAGGCCTCCCGAGTTGCGCAGCGGTCTAAGGCACTGCATCACTACAGATCCGGGTTCGATCCCGGGCTGTGTCACAGCCGGCCGCAACCGGGAGACCCATGAGGCGGTGCACAATTGGCACAGCGTCGTCCGGGTTAGGGGAGGGTTTGGCCGGCTGGGATGTCCTTGTCCCATCACGCTCTAGTGACTCCTTGTGGCGGCCGGGCGCATGCACGCTGACTTCGGTCGCCAGCTGTACGGTGTTTCATCCGACACATTGGTGCGGCTGGCTTCCGGGTTAAGCGAGCACTGTGTCAAGAAGCAGTGCGGCTTGGCAGGGTCGTGTTTCAGAGGATGCATGGCTCTCGACCTTTGCCTCTCCCGAGTCCGTACGGGAGTTGCAGCTATAGGACAAGACTTTAACTACCAGTTGTATTTTTAATCTTCCAATTTGCCAGATTGGCAGGTTTTTGCACTTTTGGGACTATTCTATTGATTCCATTATGCCAGGCAACCTCAATCAAGCATATCTAGCTTATGTATTTGAAAGATACTACACCCAGGGCTGTTGCCATCCCGTACTGCCATTCTGGCCTTGAGCAACACATTTCACCTCTAAACTGCTACAAGGATAATGCTGTAAGGCTGACCCTGTGCAGCTCCTACCTAGATCTGTGGTGGTCACTAAATTTCGTCGGCCAGTGATTGTCAAGCAAATAACTGTCAGCCTCACGGTAATTTACATTAATTAACATAAACACATTTAGCATGTCCTGGCTTCCACACACACTAATGCAGACCTTTGGAGCATTTACACTTTAAAAAGTCTAATAAATCTATGTAATATAGCCTACACCTTCACAATAAATCCACTATTTATTTTAGACAGGACTAAAGAAGCATGCTATGAAGAAAATGTAGTTTATTTCAGAAGAACAGAATAGCACAATCTGAGTTCTCCTTATGTTAGGTCCTGATCTGGCTATGCGGTAGTATGCAAATTAGATTGGGTCCAGGGTGTTTGGGATGATGGTGTTGATTTGAGCCTTGACCAGCCTGTCAAAGCATTTAATTGCTATAGATGTGAGTGCTACGGGGCGATAATCATTTAGGCAGGTTACCTTGGCGTTCTTCGGCACAGGGACTGTGGTGGACAGCTTGAAACAAGTTGGTAATACAGACTGGGTCAGGGATAGGTTGAAAATGTAATTGATGACACTTGCCAGCTGGTCAATCCTACATCCTGTTTGAGTTTTTGCTTGTAAGCAAGAAGCAGGAGGATAAAGTTATGGTCTGATTTGCCTAAGGGAGGGCGGGGGAGGGCCTTGAATGTATTTCTGTGTGTGGAGTAAAAGTGATCTAGAGTTTTGTCACCTCTAGTTGCACATTTGGTAAAAATATCAAACGGATTTAAGTTTCCCTGCATTAAAATCACCGGCCACGAGAAACGCCGCCTCTGGATGTGCATTTTCTTGTTTGCTTATGGCCTTATACAGCTCGTTGAGTGTGGTCTTAGTACCAGCATTGGTTTGTGGCGATAAATAGGCAGCTACGTCAAATATAGGTCCTCTCGGTGTGGACCTGCAGGACGTGTGCAAACACGTGGCTAATAAACTGGTGATTCCCTGGCCCAATACAGTAGCGGAGACCACCACGTCCCACTACGAGGGTAAGAGGTTACCCAAAGCTACATGGGCAGCAAGGCAATTACTACCAGTCTTCCCAGAATGTCTGGAGGAGGTTACCTGTACCTGGAGTACACCTTTCTCCTCCAAGATGTTAGACTGTGTTGACATGACAGGGATTGGGCTGGCCCACATGCCCACATTTGTGTAATATATAGCACATGGCAGTCGGTCATCAGGATAAGCTTGTTTGGCAATACGGGAGTCAGTATATCCCGTAGTGAAATACCGAAATGAATACTTGAAAGAGAACTATAGGTTACGACTGTAACCTTGGTTCTCTGATAGTATGAGTGAGGTATTTCACCAGAACACCCTCCTTGCATGAGCAATGACTCAGAGACGCTGCGTCAGGCTCTTTATAGGGTAGGAGGGACACCCTTCCCCAACGCACACGTCTCGGCATCCAGACAGTATTGGCTGGAGTAGTAAGGCTTCTGACGAATACACTGGGGGCGTATCCCATAGTGAAATACCTCACTCATACTATCAGAGAACCGGGGTTACAGTCATAACCTATAGTTTTTTATGCGCGTGATGTCAGAATGCACTCACTGTTTCAAAATGTGATAGATACGCAACAGGACAGTTAACCCACCCTACCCTCAAACCAAGCCACGCTGCCTGCTAATCATCTATAGGTTATGTTTCAACTGGTCAATTTCAAATGATATTCTAACAAGTTTTATTTTCTAACAACAGTTTGAATTGAGGTGTGGTCTGCCTCCTCATTAATTCACATAAGAAGTAGGCCATTTCACTGTTGCGGACAATTTATGTTTGAGGCTTTACTGAGCTGTACAAGCTTCTCCAAGCACTTCCCCAGATCAATTATGAAGACATTGCGAATCTCTAGTCAGAACAGGCTTTGCACAAACCTTTCCCCTGGGTACATTTTATGGCTGGTGCACACATTGCCCGCATTGTTGTTTTTCTTACAAATTAGAATTTGGATATGTTTGCATTCCTATCAAAGTAAGTTACTTATTTTCTGTATATTGTGTTGTCGTTTCTACTGTAGCACACCACATCTAGAGTATATTCGGAAAGTATTCAGACCCCTTGACTTGTCCCACATTTTGTTAAGTTACAGCTAAACTGGATTAAATACAATTTTCCTCAATCTACACATAATACCCCATAATGACAAAGTGAAAACAGTTTTTATTTTATTTTTGCAAATGTAAAAAATAAAAATGGAACAAATGCCTTATTTACATTAGTGTTGCGATGAGATTCGAAATTGAGCTCAGGTGCATCCTGTTTCCATTGATCATCCTTGAGATGTTTTTACAAGTTGATTGGAGTCCACCTGTGTTATATTTACAGTGGATTGAGAAAGTATTCACCCCCATTGGCATTTTTCCTATTTTGTTGCCTTACAAACTGGAATTAAAATAGATTTTTTTTTGGGTGGGGGGGGGTTGTATCATTTGATTTACACAACATGCTTACCACTTTGAAGATGCAAAATATGTTTTATTCTGAAACAAACAAGAAACAAGACAAAAAAACAGAAAACTTAAGCGTGCGTAACTATTCACCCCCCCGGGGGTTAATACTTTGTAGAGCCACCTTTCGCCCATTCTTCAAGGTAAAACTGCTCCACCTCCTTCAAGTTGGATGGGTTCTGCTGGTGTACGGCAATCTTTAAGTCATACCACAGATTCTCAATTGGATTGAGAATGTTTCCCTTAAACCACTTTAGTGTTGCTTTAGCAGTATGCTTAGGGTCATTGTCCTGCTGGAAGGTGAACCTCCATCCCAGTCTCAAATCTCTGGAAGACTGAAACAGGTTTCCCTCAATAATTTCCCTGTATTTAGCACCATCCATCATTCCTTCAATTCTGACCAGTTTCCCAGTCCCTGCCGATGAAAAACATCCCCACAGCATGATGCTGCCACCACCATGCTTCACTGTGGGGATGGTTCTCTCGGGATGATGAGAGGTTGTCACGCCCTGACCTTAGAGAGCCGTTTATTTCTCTATTTGGTTAGGTTAGGGTGTGATGTAGGGTGGGCATTCTATGTTTTGTATTTCTTTGTGTTTGGCCGAGTGTGGTTCCCAATCGGAGGCAGCTGTCTATCGTTGTCTCTGATTGGGAATCATACTTAGGTAGCCTTTTTTCCCACCTATGTTGTGGGATCTTGTTTCTGTACAGCTCTGTAGCCTACGGAATGGTATGTTTGTTTTGGTTTCACTTTGTTATTTTGTTGCTGGTTCTCATTTAAATAAATATGATGACCACAAATTACGCTGCACGTTACAGGTGTTGGGTTTGCATCAGACATAGCATTTTCCTTGATGGCCAAAAAGCTCAATTTTAGTCTCATCTGACCAGAGTACCTTCTTAAATATATTTGGAGTCTCCCACATGCCATTTGGCAAACACCAAATGTATTTGCTTATTTATGCTTTAACTTCTCTGCGCTACGGATCCCTTTTACGGGATCACTCCTAAACCACCGCTAGAATTGCAGGGCGCCAAATGCAAAAATATTACAAAAAATATTTATAATCATGCAATCACAAGTGAAATATACCAAAACACAGTTTAGTTTTGTAGTTAATCCACCTATCGTGTCAGATTTTGAAAATATATTTTACAGCGAAAGAAATCCAAGCTTTTGTGAGTGTAGCTTTCAATGCTACAACAGCTAGCCCCAAATTAGCATGGTCACGAAAGTCAGAAAAGCAATAAAATGAATCGCTTACCTTAGATAATCTTCGGATGTTTGCACTCATGAGACTCCCAGTTACACAATAAATGTTATTTTTGTTCGATAAATATTACTTTTATAACAAAAAAACACCATTTGGGTTGCGCATTATGTTGAGAAAACTACAGCCTCGTTCCGGTCCTGAAAGGAAGATGAACATTTCCAAACGTATCAGATTAAAAAATATTACAAAAAATATTTATAATCATGCAATCACAAGTTGAAATATACCAAAACACAGTCGTTAGCTTGTTAATTAGATCACAACCTATTCGTATACAGATTTTGAAAATATGGAGCCTCTCTCACAGCGAAAGAAACTCCAGAGGACACCTGACTACTTGTGAGACATCTTGCTCAGCTTTCAATGCTACAACAGCCTGAGCATTATATCTAAAGCTTGGTTACAGCTTGGTCACGAAAGTCATTGGAAAATGCAATCAAAATGATGCCCTTTCCACTCGACGAAAGACGGTCCAGGAAACCAGTTACACAACAAATGATATCTTTTTGTTCGATAAATATTACTCAGGTTTATCATCAAAAAAATGCCATTTGTGGTACTCGCAGACATTATGTTGAGAAAACCGAAAGCCGTGTTCCGTTCGTGTTTCCGTATCGACAAATCTCCAAATAAGTATCCGTAATGGTCGTAGAAACATGTCAAATGTTTTTTATAATCAATCCTCAGGTTGTTTTTAACAAACATAATCAATGATATTTCAACCGGACCATAACCTATTCTTTAAGCAATGGCTTTTTTTCTGGCCACTCTTCCATAAAGCCCATGTCTATGGAGTGTACGGCTTAAAGTGGTCCTATGGACAGATACTCCAATCTCCGCTGTGGAGCTTTGCAGCTCCTTCAGGGTTATCTTTGGTCTCTTTGATGCTTCTCTGATTAATGCCCTCCTTGCTATGTCCATGAGTTTTGGTGGGTGGCCCTCTCTTGGCAGGTTTGTTGTGGTGCCATATTCTTTAAAAATAATTATAGTGGTGCTCCGTGGGATGTTCAAAGTTTCGGATCTGTACTTCTCCACAACTTTGTCCCTGACCTGTTTGGAGAGCTCCTTGGTCTTCATGGTGCCGCTTTCTTGGTGATGCCGCTTGCTTAGTAGTGTTGCAGACTCAGTTGCCTTTCGGAACAGGTGTATATGTACTGAGATCATGTGACAGATCATGTGACACTTAGATTGCACACAGGTGGACATTATTGAACTAATTATGTGACTTCTGAAGGTAATTGGTTGCACCAGATCTTATTTAGGAGCTTCATAGCAAAGGGGGTGAATACATATGCACGCACCCCTTTTCCGTTTTTTATTTACTTAAAAAAATTTAAACAAGTTATTTGTTTAATTTCACTTCACCAATTTGGACTATTTTGTGTATGTCCATTATATGAAATCCAAATAACAAACTATTTAAATTACAGGTTGTAATGCAACAAAATAGGAAAAACGCCAAGGGGGATGAATACTTTTGCAAAGCACTGTAATAGCTTGGACATGATTTGGAAAGGCACACATCTGTCTATATAGGGTCCTGCAGTTGACAGTGAATGTCAGAGCAAAAACCAGGCCTTGAGGACGAAGGAATTGTCCATAGAGTACTGAGACAGGATTGTGTTGAGGCACAGATCTGGGGATGGGTACCAAAACATAAAGAATACAGTGGCCTCCATCTTTCTTAAATAGAAGAAGTTTGGAACCACCAAGACTCTTCCTAGAGCTGGCCACCTGGCCAAACTGAGCAATTGGGGGAGAGGGCCTTGGTCAGGGAGGTGACCAAGAACCCGATGGTCACTCTGAAAGAGCTCCAGAGTTTCTCTGTGGAGATGGGAGAAAGTTCCAAAAGGACAACCATCTCTGCAGCACTCCACCAATCAGGCCTTTATGGTAGAGTGGCCAGACGGAAACCACTCATCAGTAAAAGGCACATGACAGCCTCAGACTGGGGTGGTTCACCATCAAACGGGACAACGACCCTTAGCACACAGCCAAGACAATAGAGAAATGTCTTTGGGACAAGTCTCTGAATGTCCTTGAGTGGCACAGTCAGAGCCCCGACTTGAACCCGATCGAACATCTCTGGAGAGACCTGAAAATAGCTGTGCTGTGACGCTACCCATCCAACCTGACAGAGCTTGAGAGGATCTGCAGAGAAGAATGGGAGAAACTCCCCAAATATAGGTGTGCCAAGCTTGTAGCGTCATCTCCAAGAAGACCCACGGCTGTAATCATTGCCATAGGTACTTCAACAAGGTATTGAGTAAAGGGTCTCCTTCACTGCAGCCGACGTGAGTAAAACATTTAAACGTGTTAACCCTCGCAAGGCTGCAGGCCCAGACGGCATCCCCAGCCGCGTCCTCAGAGCATGTGCAGACCAGCTGGCTGGTGTGTTTACGGACATATTCAATCAATCCTTATACCAGTCTGCTGTTCCCATATGCTTCAAGAGGGCCACCATTGTTCCTGTTCCCAAGAAAGCTAAGGTAACTGAGCTAAACGACTACCGCACCGTAGCACTCACTTCCGTCATCATGAAGTGCTTTGAGAGACTAGTCAAGGACCATATCACCTCCACCCAACCTGACACCCTAGACCCACTCCAATTTGCTTACCGCCCCAATAGGTCCACAGACGACGCAATCGCAACCACACTGCACACTGCCCTAACCCATCTGGACAAGAGGAATACCTATGTGAGAATGCTGTTCATCGACTACAGCTCAGCATTTAACACCATAGTACCCTCCAAACTCGTCATCAAGCTCGAGACCCTGGGTCTCGACCCCGCCCTGTGCAACTGGGTACTGGACTTCCTGACGGGCCGCCCCCAGGTGGTGAGGGTAGGTAACAACATCTCCACCCCGCTGATCCTCAACACTGGGGCCCCACAAGGGTGCGTTCTGAGCCCTCTGCTGTACTCCCTGTTGACCCACGACTGCGTGGCCATGCACGCCTCCAACTCAATCATCAAGTTTGCGGACGACACTACAGTGGTAGGCTTGATTACCAACAACGACGAGACGGCCTACAGGGAGGAGGTGAGGGCCCTCGGAGTGTGGTGTCAGGAAAATAACCTCACACTCAACGTCAACAAAACAAAGGAGACGATTGTGGACTTCAGGAAACAGCAGAGGGAGCACCCCCCTATCCACATCGACGGGACAGTAGTGGAGAGGGTAGTAAGTTCCTCGGCGTACACATCACGGACAAACTGAATTGGTCCACCCACACAGACAGCGTTGTGAAGAAAGCGCAACAGCGCCTCTTCAACCTCAGGAGGCTGAAGAAATTCGGCTTGTCACCAAAAGCACTCACAAACTTCTACAGATGCACAATCGAGAGCATCCTGTCGGGCTGTATCACCGCCTGGTACCGCAACTGCTCCGCCCACAACCGTAAGGCTCTCCAGAGGGTAGTGAGGTCTGCACAACGCATCACTGGGGGCAAACTACCTGCCCTCCAGGACACCTACACGACCCGATGTCACAGGAAGGCCATAAATATCATCAAGGACAACAACCACTCGAGCCACTGCCTGTTCACCCCGCTATCATCCAGAAGGCGAGGTCAGTACAGGTGCATCAAAGCAGGGACCGAGAGACTGAAAAACAGCTTCTATCTCAAGGCCATCAGACTGTTAAACAGCCACCACTAACATTGAGTGGCTGCTGCCAACATACTGACTCAACTCCAGCTCACTTTATTAATGGGAATTGATGGGAATTGATCAAAAATGTATCACTAGCCACTTTAAACAATGCCACTTAATATAATGTATATGTATATACTCTACTCTATATCATCTACTGCATCTTGCCATCTTTATGTAATACATGTATCACTAGCCACTTTAAACTATGCCACTTTTATGTTTACATACCCTACATTACTCATCTCATATGTATATACTGTACTCGATACCATCTACTGCATCTTGCCTATGCCGTTCTGTACCATCACTTATTCATATATCTTTATGTACATATTCTTTATCCCTTTACACTTGTGTGTATAAAGTAGTAGTTGTGGAATTGTTAGGTTAGATTACTCATTGGTTATTACTGCATTGTCAGAACTAGAAGCATTTCGCTACACTCGCATTAACATCTGCTAACCATATGTATGTGACAAATAACATTTGATTTGATTTGATTACATATTTAATTGTGATTTAAGTCGTTTTTTTATACATTTGCAAAAAATAATTAAAACCTGTTTTTGCTTTGTCATTATGGGGTATTGTGTGTAAATTGATGATGAAAAAAACAACAATTTAATCAATTTTAGAATAAGGCTGGAACGTAACAAAATGTGGAAAAAGTCTAGGGGTCTGAATACTTTCTGAATGCACTGTAAGTATGTATCATAATGTATTTACTGTTTTATTCACGTTTTCAAGTACTGAAGACAAATCATGCATTCAGATTCTTGCATAGATTGTGATGGACACATGTGTGTAAAATACTTTTTGAAGGTTGTACTCATTATAATGAGCTAATAGTAAGATTTTGCCGGCTATGTGTGGCGCCATATTTGTTGAGTCAAGTAAACGTCTGTCAGATCACAGGTGTTGTAACAAGGGATAGTTCACTCGACTGACTCATGGTGCTTTGAAGACAACCATGAACTTGGAAAAATACTAGGTCAAATTATGACGTCAGTGATCTTCAGGTCGGAAAGTCGGAGTTCTAGAAAGAGGCCCGAGTGCCCGAGTACCCGAGTTGGAATTACGAGTTGGATGACCATTCAAAAACGATTTTTCCCCGTCAGAGCTTGTTTTTTCCTAGTTCCCAGCTGTCTTGAACGCACTGAAATCAGAAGTCGGAGAATTCCCAGTTGTTTTGAATGCGGCATCAGATTGTAACTTTGATACCTCAGGGTTGCCAGCTCAGACCCCCCTTTCCAGGGTTTTTATTTTATTTAGCATATAAATAATCCGTTTGCTCCCCATTTATTGATAAATCCCCCATCATAGTAATATTTCCTGCATCATATCCCCCCACGATACCTTCCCCCATTTCTACCCCCCATGGACTTGAACCCCCCCACAAATGAATTGAAGAACCCCACAAAACCCCCCTAAAATGGTTTCATCCCTGTTTAGCTTTCACGCTATGGTTAGGCTAGACAGTAGGCAAGCTTTGGTGTGATGATCTGTGAGGTGATAACATTTTATTTGCTTTGTGATTTGTCAAAAATCAAGTGTCTTGTCATGTGCTCCGGTTCTTGTATGCACTGTAACAAGTACATTGAAGATTTGTAATACGCTGAAAAGTAGTACGCTGAAAAGTTAATCTTTTTGAGGCAATGGGCGCAGCCATCTTTGACTTTTAGTGAATGGCATTCTGGGATAATCAAACATGGCTGCCACCATAAAGAATTTAGCTGCTGTTAGCTTAGCTGACATGCATCTCTTTTCTAAACAATATTACATTTCTTCCTTGTGCTCACCAGAGATGTGGTACATTGTAAACAAGTCTAGCTGTTAAGTTGCTAACTTATGTTTTGTTTTATGTCAGCGCAGCCTGTTATTTAGACTGGTTTATGGAATGAGTTTAGCTGTGGATGTGTTCCGTGTTATGTTTTGATGAAGTTTGCATTTATCTTTTCCAATAAAAGTTGAAATTGAGGAAGAAAGTTGTGAAGACCTCTATTTCTCATCAGTAAAAAATATTGTTTAGATGCTTTTCAGACAACAATGCTGTTTAGACGCGTTCTATTGCATTCTGTTTAGACGGGTTCTACGTTCTATTGTGTTCTATTGTGTTCTATTGCTACTGTTCCAATCACATATTTGTGATCGTACGCTGCAGGGACCACTCAACAATGATCACAAATATGTGATCATATGCATCAAAGGGTTAAACTGAGAGATTTCGATGGAGATTTTTGTGTTATGCTAATTATATTCCTTGATTGGAGTCATTACCATAATGCTTAGGCCTACTCCTGTCATATATCACCCAGGTTACCACTCAACCAACTAGAGTGTATACCAATAGTGTTGGATCTGTGACATCCACTTGTATTGATCATATCTTCACCAATGTTGCAGAGCTTTGCTACAAAGCAATATTAGTTCCCATTGGCTGTAGTGACCATAACATTGTGTCAACTGGGAAAAACAAAGTACCAAAGGCAGGGCCAAAGTTTATTTATAAGAGATCATACGAAAGGTTATCTCAAGACTATTTTGTTGAAGATGTAAAACATTTATGTTTGTCTGATGTGTATTAGGAGGAGAATCCAGATGCAGCACTTGGAGTATTTGTACAATTATTCTTGACAATTGTAGACAAACATGCACCTGTTAAGAAACTAACTGTGAGAAGTCTTCTAGATCAATGATGAATTGAAAAATTGTATTGTTTGAATAAATGATGAAAAAAAGGTGGCAAACAAGTCAGGCTGCTCAGCTGATTGGTTGACATACTGTCAATTGAGACATTTTGTGACAAAACTTAACAAAAAAATATATATTATTTTACCAAAACAAGATAAAAACAAACATTAAAAACGTACTAAATGATATTAAGGGCAGAAAACCCAATTAATCTCCATCGTTCATTTCAATTACTATTTCACCGGTAAAGTGGACAAACTGAGAAGAGAAATGACAACATTGAACATTGAACCATTATATTTGTCCATTGAAGATCTGATATTGAAAGAGAAGTATTGTTGCTTTGAATTTGGTCAAGATTATGTGGAAGAGGTGGAAAAATGGTAGTTATACATCAATAATGATAAGCCATCAGGTACACACAACCTATATGGGAAACTATTGATAATGGTAGTAGACTGTATTGCCACCTCATTTTGTTATGTATTTAACCAAAGCCTAAAGGAGTGTGTGTTTCCACATGCGTGGAAGGAAGCTAAGGTAATTTGACTAAAAATAGTAAAGCACCCTTTTGGCTCCAACAGCCACCCAATCATTTTGCTGCTTGTTCTAAGTAAACTGATGGAGAAAATTGTGTTTGTTTAAGAACAACTTAACTACTGACTTTCAACATGCATATAGGAAAGGGCACTCAGCTTGTACTGCATTGACTCAGATGACTGATGATTGGCTAAAATAAATGTTTAATAAGATAGTTGCAGCTGTTAGATTTCAGTGCAGCCTTTGATGTTATTGATCATAATTTGTTATTGAAAGAAACTCACTTGTTATGGTTTTACATCACCTGCCATCACATGGTTGGAGAGGTACATATCCAATAGAACTCAGAGTATTCTTCAATGGAAACTTCTCTAACATCAGATATGGACAGTGCGGTATCCCTCAAGGCAGTTGCCTTGGGCCGTTACTATTCTCTATTTTTACAAACGATTTGCCACTTGTCTTACAGGAATCTAAAATGACTATGTACAGTATGCTGGTGATTGCACACTACACATCAGCACACACAGCCAGTGAGCTCACCGAGTCTCTTTGCAAGGAGTTACAGTCAGTGTCAGAATGGGTAATTACATCTAAAAGCAAAAGCATTGTATTGGTTCAAAGCATTCTCTTAGACCTCAATCTCAACTGGAGTTGTTCATAAAGGGTATAACCATTGAACAAGTTGAAGAAGCTGAACTCCTAGGAGTAACATTGGAGGGTCAGTTATCATGGTCAAGTCATACTGACAAAGTTATTGTGAAGATGGGAGAGGTACTGTGTGTCTGTTAACTGCACACTCAGAACTAACATCAACAACATGTGTTATAGTCTTTCATTGTTGAGGGTTGAGGAGAAATTGACTACTTCCCTTCTAGTCTTTTAAAGAAACATTTGTGTGTTGAAAATACCTAACCACTTATAAATTATGTTTGCATACACTCCAAACAGACATATGTACCCCACCAGACATGCCACTATTGGTTTCTTCACAGTACCCAAACCAAAAAATGAATTAATACTTGGCTCAGCTATGTATAGAGCCATGTCATCATGGAATGCTCTGTCAACAGAGGTTACTCAGGCAAAAAGCAAGTATAGCTTAAGAAAACAGAAAAAAAACATGTTGTACCACAGCGCCTGCCTCTCCTCTTTCTAAAGATCTAATTTAACTTTACTGTACATAAGAATATGTGACAATTTTGTTGTTGTTTTGGCTCTATACTCCAGCACTTTGGAAGTGCAGATTGTCAGCTTTAATTTGAGGGTATTTTCACATCCGATGAACCATATTGTCACGGTCTGACCTTAGTTCCTTTTTTATGTCTTTGTGTTAGTTTGGTCAGGGCGTGAGTTGGGGTGGGCAGTCTATGTTCTTTTTTCTATGTTATTGTATTTCTGTGTTTGGCCTGGTATGGTTCTCAATCAGAGGCAGCTGTCGATCATTGTCTCTGATTGAGAATCATACTTAGGTAGCCTGTTTTCCCCATTTTGGTTGTGGGTGTTTATTTTCTGTGTAGTGTCTGTTCACCTTGCATAACTGTTTCGTTTTCTCATCGTTGTTATTTTGTGTAGTGTTCAGTTTTAAATTAAAATATGACGAACACTTACCACGCTGCATTTTGGTCCTCTTCTCCTTCACCAGACGAGAATCGTTACACGTATAGAAATTACAGCACTTACTGTAGATAGTCCACCCATTTTAGGGGACCAAATGTATTAGGACAAACATGATATTTGTGTGTCTAATTTTCTCACTTTACTTTAGTGCCTTATTGCAAACAGGATGCATGTTTTGGAATATTTTGTATTCTGTACAGGCTTCCTTCTTTTCACTCTGTTATTTAGGTTAGTATTGTGGAGTAACTACAATGCTGTTGATCCATCCTCAGTTTTCTCCTATCACAGCCATTAAACTGTGTAACTGTTTAGAAGTCACCATTGGCCTCATGGTGAAATCCCAGAGCGGTTTCCTCCCTCTACGGCAAGTTAGGAAGGACGCCTGTATCTTTATTGAATTTTGTTATGTTTATTTATTTGTAAAAAAAAATTAAATAATGTGTACCCCTTTTTCTCCCAAATCTCGTGGTATCCAATTGGTAGTCTTGTCTCATCGCTGCAACTCCCGTACGTACTCGGGAGAGGCGTGCGTCCTCCGAAACACAAACCAACCAAGCTGCACTGCTTCTTGACACAATGCCTGGAAGACACACTTAACCCCGAAGCCAGCCGCACCAATGTGTCGGAAGAAACACCATACACCTGGCGACCTTGGCAGCGTACACTGCGCCCGGCCCACAACAAGAGTCGCTAGTGCGCGATGGGACAAGGACATCCCTGCTCAGAATTTCTAGTGGCACAGCTAGCACTGCGATGAATTGCCTTAGACCACTGCGCCACTTGGGAGGCCCGGACACCTGTATCTTTGTAGTGACTGGGTGTATTGATACACCGTCCAAAGTGTAATTAATAACTTCACCATGCTCATAGCTTTTTTTACCGATCTGCCGTTCTTTGCGAGGAATTGGAAAATCTCCCTGGTCTTTGTGGTTGAATCTGTGTTTGAAATTCATTGCTCGACTGAGTGACCTTACAGAGTCCATTCAACTTATTATGCGATTTTTTAAGATTTTTTTTTCCGTGTGGAGAATAGTGTAATTACTGTATATCTGCATAAAAGAGCTGCTTTTAAATGCAAATACACGAGGCACTTCTGTGCTTATTCTGCATTTAATTTGTAACCGACCACCTCAATTCAGTGTTATGTACAGTAGCAAGATTTGAAATGGTACTCTTTACATTGGATAAAAGTAGAGACACAAAATGGTATATCATACACTGCAGTTGAGGAGCGTATGGGAAAGTAATTCTGCTTTCAAAGTTGATGAACTTGTAACCCCACTTTTGAGAAAATGGCCTTGAATGTTTTTGTACACGTACTGGAGAGCTCTTATTTGTCTACACCTATTCAACCTCTTTCACACCGTCTTAAGCACCACCCATCTCTATAAGGATTCACATGTGAGGCCATGTGCTAAACAGAGTAAGGTAGTGTAGTAAACAACCAAAGATTTCAAGACTAAAGGTGGTGAAAGTAGTAGCCTACAATAAGGAAAAGCTCCAGGTAAAAATACACTTTATCTAATCCTTGGCTGTTATCCTAATCTGACTTTGGTGCAGGTCATGTTGTTCATCACATTACCATCTCTGATTTTATTTGATATAGTGTATTTGTCACATGCACCGGATATAGAAGGTGTAAACGGTACAGTGAAATGTTTCTTGCGTATTTGCATAGTAGCACTATAAAAAATGTCAAAAAAAGTGTCCAGATATAAATATTTTATAATTAGTAGATGATACTTACCCGTACACACTTGTCTAAATTGACGGGTGTGGTGGAAATTCTAACCTTAATCAATAATGAGGAGAGGCTAAATTAATAATCAATCCAGGTATTACTTTTATTAAAATACTTGTTATGGCCTTTCTAGGGAGTTTTTCCTAGCCACCGTGCTTCCACACCTGCATGGTTTGCCATTTGGGGTTTTAGGCTGGGTTTCTGTACAGCACTTTGAGATATCAGCTGATGTAAGAAGGGCTATATAAATACATTTGATTTGATTTGATAACAAGGACGCTGGTCGCCCCACCCCCGCAGGTGGTGGAACAAGAGCCCCTTGAGTGGAGTTAGCTTCTGGGTTATATACGATCTCAGGATAGGTCAGGATAGGTGCCACTTTGGAGATGTCGTACAATGGTTCCAAACACTAACCCCACACATCCTGTGCCAGACCTTGGGCCCCAAATACAAATAACTTGTTGTTTTGTTCAGTACTAAGAACTTAGAACATTTGTTCCCTCCCCTAGTTCAAAGTGGAAACTATCTCCCCCTAGGAGGAGGTGACTGACGCACAGACACTATGGAGACAAGTGATTGGTTCCCCATTATTCACGCCATCCCTTCACATGGTTTGCAATAAAGACACATAGTTCACATACGGAAACAATGTTTCCTTCTGACCTCCTTTGCCATACTCCCTGCTGATATTCTGCATAGCAACAGGTTCATGTGATAGATAAGCCTGACTTCTCCCCACTCTGGATCCAAGGTGACTGAGGCCCATTTGAGGGAGGAAGTGCAGCTGCCAACACCAGAGTCCAAAAGGAGAAATTCTAATAACAAGAGTTTCAACAGTTCAATCATATAAGCATATTCTGCAGATAAGCCATCTTAATTATCTGTGTTACTTAGTTTCTTTAACTAACTCAGAAATATATATCTCAAGCCCAATGCCTAGGCTTAAAGAAGGATATTTTAGTACACACGCATTAGTGGGGTTTAAGAGAAAATTTCCCTCACAAGGGTAATGTGAAATAAATGCTATAACCACCCCCCAGCCACATCTAGCTAAGTGGATGGGTCACTATTGTCTAGACACATGTTCATGAAATTCAATAGCTGGCCGTAATCAACCCCAGACACACCTGGCTAACTTGATGGGTCATGTAATCCTCTGGCGAAGTGGAGTATTTTGATTAGACATGTAAGTTAGCTAGCTAGACATAATAAACCATCAAATAAAATGTGTGCCGAATACAACAGGTGTAGATCTTACAGTGAAATGCTTACCTACAAGCCCTTAACCACCAATGCAGTTTTAAGAAAAATACTACAGCCCCGTCGATGAGAATGGGAGCGTGTTCGGTCCACTTTTCCTGTAGTCTACAATCATCTCCTTTGACTTGATCATGTTGAGGGAGAGGTTGTTATCCTGGCACCACACGGCCAGGTCTCTGACCGTCTCCCTATAGACTGTCTCATCGTTGTCGGTGATCAGGTTTACAACTGTTGTGTCATTGACAAACTTAGTGATGGTGTTGGAGTCGTGCCTGACCATGCAGTCATGAGTAAACAGGGAGTACAGGAGGGTACTGAGCATACACCCCTGAGGGGCCCCCGTGTTGAGGATCAGCGTGGCAGATGTGTTGTTACCTACCCTTACAACCTGGGGACAGCCCGTCAGGAAGTCCAGGATCCAGTTGCAGAGGGAGGTGTTTAGTCCCAGGGTCCTTAGTTTAGTGATGAGCTTTGAGGCCACTATAGTGTTGAACACTGAGCTGTAGTCAAGGAATAGCATTATCACTCTATTGCAGTGTGGAGTGCAATAGAGATTGCATCATCTGTGGATCTGTTGGTGCGGTATGCAAATTGGAGTGGGTCTAGGGTTTCTGGGATAATGGTGTTGTTTATTTTTTATTTTTTTTTCACCTTTATTTAAGCAGGTAGGTGCGGGCAGCAATCGGTTGAAGAGCATGCATTTAGTTTTACTAGCATATAAAAGCAGTTGGAGGCCACGGAAGGTGTGTTTTATGGCATTGAAGCTCGTTTGGAGGATTGTTAACACAGTGTTCAAAGAAGGGCCAGATGTATACAGAATGGTGTCATCTGTGTAGAGGTGGATCAGAGAATCACCAGCAGCAAGAGCGACATCATTGATGTCTACAGAGAAAAGAGTCGCCCCGAGAATTGAACCCTGCGGCACCCCATAGAGACTGCCAGAGGTCAGGATGTGAGCCATGACCAGCCTTTCAAAGCACCTTATGGCTACAGACGTGAGTGCTACAGGTCAGTAGTCATTTAGGCAGGTTACCTTAGTGTTCTTGGGCATAGGGACTATGGTCGTCTGTTTGAAACATGTTGGTGTTACAGACTCAGTCAGGGACAGGTTGAAAATGTTGGTCAGCGCATACTCAGAGTACACGTCCTGGTAATCCGTATGGCCCTACAGCCTTGTGAATGTTGAGCTTTTTAAAAGTCTTATTCACATTGGCTATGGAGAGCATGATCACACAGTCGTCCGGAACAGCTGATGCTCTCATGCGTGCTCCAGTGTTGCTTGCCCTCGAAGTGAGCATAGAAGTAATTTAGCTCATCTGGTAGGCTTGTGTCACTGGGCAGATCACAGCTGTGCTTCCCTTTGTAGTCTGTAATAGTCTGCAAGCCCTGCAACATCCGACGCGCTTCAGAGCCGGTGTAGTACGATTCAATCTTAGTCCTGTATTGAAGCTTTTCCTGTTTGATGGTTTTTCGGTGGGCATAGCAGGATTTCTTATAAGCTTCCGGGTTAGAGTCCCGCTCCTTGAAAGCGGCAGCTCTGCCCTTTAGTTTAATGTGGATGTTGCCTGTAATCCATGGCTTCTGGTTGGGATATGTACATACAGTCACTGTGGGGACAACATCATCAATGTACTTATTGATGAAGCCAGTGACTGGTGTGGTGTACTCCTCAACGCCATCTGTAGAATCCCGGAACATTTTCCAGTCTGTGCAAGCAAAACAGTCCTGCAGCTTAGCATCTGCGTCATCTGACCACTTCTTTATTGACCGAGTCACTGGCGCTTCCTGCTTTAGTTTTTGCTTGGAAGTAGGAATCAGGAGGATAGAATTATGGTCAGATTTGCCAAATGGAGGGCGAGGGAGAGCTTACCCATACAGTACAAATGGATTGTCAGACCTAGCCACCATGCATAAAATGCTGTAATATTAATCTGAAGGTAGCTAAAGCTAATCAACTAGGTTCAATGTTAGCTAGCTAGCTAACATTATTCTGTAATTAGCAATGAGTTTGACAAAATTAGAAACCTATAATATCTGAAAATGTAGCTAGACTTACCCGTGTACATGGATGAATGCTTCACGGCAGACTGGAACCACTTTCACTAAGTAAGACGTCCGGCTGTGTCGTTTCCGTCTTGTATGTAGCTACAGCTTGTTTGGCCCGTTGCGTCAAGTCACTCCGGTTCACACTGACCATGTGCAGAAAGTAGTCCATCACAACTTCATCACACTGATCTTTGTCGATAGCGCCTGCTAAATTCAGGGCATCAATGTTGTTGAGAGCAGTAGCAACACTTGTGCAGTTCTTCATGGCTAACGTTATATCTTTCAGAAAAACTACAATAGCAAGGATTATCTACACATTCTGAGCAGCTCATGTCATAGATAGAGGCATGCTACATGACAGACCAATCCGAACTCATCTCTCGGCATGTCCAGTCCATCCAATCATGGCTAGCGGAAAGGTTCCTGACTTTTTCTGTGACGAAACCAACTAGGCTCATAATTTAACAATTGTATTCATATTTACAGGTGGCATACAAGTTCGTTATTAAGGCACATGAAAGTTCACATGTTCCAGAAGGAACTTCTACCAAAAAACGCATTTTGATTAAAAAAGTAAATTAACACGTTCAAAGGCCTCTCCTGTGAAGTAGTAGTAGCTTCATGAAACAGGTCACATTTGCTCCTGAGGGGGAGCTGTTTGGTTCTGAATCTGCATGTAATTTGGCTATTAAAAATATTTCCTAGTCAGACCATTATTACTGTTCCAGCTGCCTGATAGGCGTTATTAGGTAGGTAATGTTAAGTGTAGCACGGAGACCAACCTTTACTGGGCAATACTTACTCAGTTCCCGACTTAGATGACAAGCATATTTTCTGAACTTCCATGTCTAGTTGCAGGGTGTTTGTTTGAATTTAGAAAATGCTCTGTTATTTAATGAATTAAATGTTTTACTCCATGAAGTAATCCAACAATGTGTACACCGCAATCTTGTCAATTTAAAATCTTCTCATTGAT
This sequence comes from Salvelinus alpinus, assembly GCF_045679555.1. Classification (NCBI taxonomy): domain Eukaryota; kingdom Metazoa; phylum Chordata; class Actinopteri; order Salmoniformes; family Salmonidae; genus Salvelinus; species Salvelinus alpinus. Next base: position 1,398,810 of record NC_092116.1, read on the forward strand.
CGAGACAGGTGAGTGTCACCATGGCATGCGGCATTTTGGGGTGGACACCCACCTGTCTCAATCAATGAGAGAAGATTTGAAATAGACAAGATGGCGGCGTGTGAATTATGGAGCCATGACCAATTTTCAGAATTATTGACCATTCGTGTGTTTTTTATTTTTCTCTTTGTATTGGAGTGTAGGCAAAGTTGAACAACATGGCATATCATGACCTTTTGTAGATGAAAGGGTGGCTTATAGAAGCTCCTAGGGTTAACGTGAATTTAATCAACAGGTACTGTATTCATAAATCACTGGCTTCGCATGGTTTGCAGTTACCAACATGATTACTTTTCCTATACATGGACATAGGACCAGAAGATAGATAGCCCTTTGTATTGGCCTTATAGAGCTAGACACTGGACAGCCGCATCTAACTACAAAATACACATATCAAATGATCTATCTATCTTTTAGTCCACTAACACTAATGGCCAATTGTTAATCTTTTGTACTATAAGGCCTGTTTTCCCTGTACCCAGATTCCATTTCGGTCCCTATCCCTTCCCCTTGGTTCTAACCCTTCCATGTTTGCCTATATGAAGAGTGTAGATACAGTAGGTATAAGCAGTGTAGGGGTCGAGCTTTCACCTTACATATCTGCAAACAATGCTTTTAATGTAAATACTGCTGGCTTGGTTACAAAACCTGCGTGGACAATGTGCCTGTATTGAGACCTTAGTCGAATAAGGACTAGACCTTAGTCTAGCAATACTGTATTGCAACCTGCAATTCAACCTTGCCCTCACTGTAAATACTCACTATGCTGACAAGGTTTGGTAAGGGACAGCAATAGGTTGGAAGCTTGGATTTCACCAATCCAATAACAAACAGATCAGTGAATCGCTCAAAGAGGGGAGGAAGGAAGGATGAGTTTTACACACACTTGAACAAGAGTGTCTATATCTCAATTATGTAAAACAAATAAATATCCTTGCCTCCTCTCCTTCATTGCACTTCACCTTTTTATCTATCAAGTATTGTCCAATCAGTGCAGATAAAGGGGAAGACAGGACAGATCACAGCAACTGAGCAACTCACAGCAACTGAGATTGAGCAACTATGTAGCCCAAGGAAATTACCATGTATAATGGAGTAAGACTGCCATCGAGTGTGCGAAAAGCAAAATACATGGAGAATTGTCAACAACACTGCCTTTCTGGTTTCAAAAGTTCCGAAAAGCACTGCAAATATTTCACTTTCATAATAAAGCTCCCTTTAGTGCATCTGTACCCATCACAAATGTATGTCTTACTTCTCTCTTTGGAATCCTTTGGTACCCTCTCAACATGAATGACTTCTACTCCAGTCTCTACTGCAGTGTGACATATCTGAGCACAGAATGGAAAAGAAAAATCGTTTGAAACATTACATTTGGCATTTGTCCTGGGTTGTGTTCAGTACGACAGAACGGTGTTCAATGTTGAATTCAACATAAACAGTACTGTACTGAACGACCAGTAAAAAAAGGCGATTTCAAATGGTCACAGCAATATTGATCAGCCAGACCTCGCCACACCCACCAAACGGGAGCAAACGTTCCTCAAAGGCTGTTGAAGAATGGTGCTCACCGTTTTGAATAAACGAGTCATTTAGTACAAACTGTCACTCAATCTAGCAAAAGGTGAATGGAATTGAACAGGACATTAAAGTTTCGATTCCCTGTCATATTTGCTTATAATCCATATTGCATTACTCTTCACAAAATCAAACATACAGTGATTAGTGAAAGTCTTCACACCCTTTTCACAGTTGTCACAGTTTGCTGCCTTATATTTAAATCTAAACATAAATTAAAATTGTATTTATTTCTACAACACAACCTACTCCACATTTTCAAAATGGGGGGGGGAATTTTTCTAGATTTTCTAGAATTAATATAAATACATCTTGATTGCATCTTGATTGCGTGTCTTCACACTGTAGACTTAATAATTGTTTGAAGCACCTTTGGCAGCAATTACCAGCTGTGTATCATGTTGAATAAGATTTCACCAACTTTGTACAACTCTTGGAGCAACATCAACTACATGACCAGAATTATGTGGACACCTGCTCGTCGAACGTCTCATTCCAAAATCATGGGCATTATTATGGAGTTGGTCTCAACTTTGCTGCGATAAAAGCCTCCACTCTTCTGGGAAGGCTTCCCACTAGATGTAGGAACATTGCTGCATTGACTTGCTTCCATTCAGCCACGAGCAGTAGTGAGGTCAGGCACTGATGTTGGGCGATTAGGCCTGGCTCGCAGACGGCGTTCCAATACATCCCAAAGGTGTTCGATGGGGTTGAGGTCAGGGCTGGAGGCTGTTCTTCCATACCGATCTCGACAAATCATTTGGACCTCGCTTGTGTACGGGGGCACACAGAATCGTCTAGAATGCGATTGTATGCTTTTGCGTTAAGATTTCCCTTGGAACTAAGGGGACTAGCCCGAATCATGAAAAACAGGCCCAGACCAGTATTCCTCCTCCACCAAACTTTAGATCAAGATTTGTCCATCGGATGTCCAGATGGTGAAGCGTGAATCATCATTCCAGAGAACGCATTTACACTGCTTTAGAGTCTAATGGCGGCGAACTTTACACCACACCAGCCGATGCTTGGCATTGAGCATGGTGATCTTAGGCTTGTGTGCATCTGCTCAGCCATGGAAACCCATTTCATGAAGCTCCCGACGAACAGTTTTTGTGCTGACGTTGCTTCCAGAGGCAGCAATGTCAGACACACTCGGTAGTGAGTATTGCAACCGAGGACAGACGATTTTTACGCGCTACGCGCTTCAGCGCTTGGTGGTCTTGTTCTGTGTTCTGCTTGTGTGGCCTACCATCTAACGGCTGAGTCGTTGTTGCTCCTAGACGTTTCCACTTCACAATAACAGCACAGACCGGGGCAGCTCTAGCAAGGCAGAAATTTGATGAACTGACTTGTTCGAAAGGTGTTATCCTATGACGGTGCCACGTTGAAAGTCACTGAGCTCTTCAGTAAGGCTGTCAATGTTTGTCTATGGAGATTGCATGGCTGTGTGCTCACTTTTATACAAGTCAGCAACGCTGAATTGGCCAAATCCACTAATTTGTGTATATCCATTGTTTTTGCCAAATATGCTCAAGCTCAATCAATTTTTGTTGGGGATCATTGATGGACAGCAATATTCAAGTCTTAGCTCTGATTTTTCAAACAGATTTATGTCAGCATCGAGACTGGACCACTCAACACCCCTTGGGAAGCCATTGATGTGTGTTTTTAGTCTTAAAATGTGTGTAATTGTCCCACTGAAAAATAAAAGTATCCCAGTGTTAGAGCTTCAAAATATTGAGGTAGGTTTACAATCATTTTTTTCCTGGGTGTTGCTAATTTCATATTTATTTTGGTCTTGACAAAACTCCCCAGTCCCTGCCAGTGACAAACATACCTATAACATGATGCTGCCACAATTCTTGAAAATGTAGAGGGTTTCACTCTGTGATGTGTTGGATTTGCTATGATTTTTTCAACCTTTTCAACCTCTCTGGATGAACTATATAATATTCGTAAATGTAGTAATTAATAAATTGGTTAAATTAAATAAATAAAATGAACAATTCTGTGAACTGTCATGAGCAAGTTTTGAATTGACCCAATACCTGTTAGCAAAGATGTCAGCTAGAGATGACGTACAGGAGCTTGCAGGGATTTGTAGTTTTGCATGTCTACCTTGATGCTAATTAGAATTTTCGAATCTGACAGTAACTAGAGCCGAATATATTGATTTTGGAAAGTTCATCCATTTGCCTCGGTTTGGCAGTTTCGTCCAGATTATCATGGCATTTGTAGTTCACCTTATCAGCTAATTAGCGTTTCATTTTGGGTGGGTAACAACAGGCAAATATATTGATAAAAGTCACATTGTCCTAGAGATATTTACATGGTTATCAAAATGTCACACCTCGGGAAGCCTACATGAAACACAGCCCTTATTTTAAGTGTTTCTAAAATAACATATGGGAAAAATGAATGGTGGAAAAATTTCCCTGTTTGACCACTAGGTTTTATGGGTATGATTGCACTTCTTCTTCGATGGGGTTTAACGGCGGTTGGCATCCAATGTTGATGGTACATTACCACCACCAGCTGGACTGGGCATTGAATAAGAAACAAACAAAAAAAACATTTTGGTAAAGGGGAAAACGACATCATGCAATATAAAACACATTCAACTAAGAAAACCCATCACACTTCTTCAATCACAGTCCACTCCAAAATGCATCCCTACACAGGCTCAGGTTCCTATGATGGGGGTACATTCACCAACAGCATTTATTGCACGGCCTCGGGTGTGAAATCACGAAGACCCAGAAAACGTTCAGTGGCATTCACAATGATTCCAATTTTCTTAGAGTTCTCCGCTTGTGCTGTACAGTTTATGACTATTGCAATAAATAATACTAAGTCCACCTTTTTAACATGTAGCATTTCATTATCCCTCGGTTAATGAGAAACCTTCACTGGTCGTGGCGGCTCTACTACAATTGCTTCTTCCCCACAACTAATTTCTTCCAATCTTCTCACCGTCTCCAGATAGGAGACACGCTGGACACTCCTTAGCCACTCCAAGAATTCAGGCTCATGTTCACCTCCACAGTTGCAGCATTTCCCTTAATTAATCTGGCATACGATATTCTTCTCATCTGCACCCACTTGACACATTACAAAATATTTTACATTCCAGCCCAACCTCACATTCAATTCGCGCATATATGTACAAAATGTATTTCAGCAGATTTCGTGCGTTTTTTGTGTGGTTCAATTCGTTTGAAAATACACGAATTTATGTGCTACTTAATTTGTGCGAAAAGACACGAATTTAACCAGTAGGCGACACACAAGCCTTTGCAACAACCATAGACGCGATATCCTGTATTTCACTATTTATTTATTTTACGTTATGAATATATAGATATTTTGTCTTTATTTAATCCCTATTAAAACATTGTGATTGTATGCCTATATGTACTGTTTTCGATTTTTCTGAACAGACTTTCAGTAAAGAATGAATGAATGGTGTTTTATTCGGTTGTAGTTCCATGTATTTCTTACAAAAAACAAACGTGTAAACCATTTTTATTGACCAGAATGTAAATGAAAATACAATAGCAGCCTTGCCATTGTCCATCAATACCAAAACATTGTTTTTCTTCGTATAACATTTTGGGAAACGTATGCAGTCATTGTAGTCTTAAATGTTGTTGGCCAACCAAAAATACCAAAACGTTAACCCTAGGGTGGAATTGCACTATGAGCTGACTGAGTGTAAATACGTGGCTCTGAGTGTAAGCACCTTTTCACTAGAAACTTTCTTGTGTTCAAATTACCGTCAGTGCAAAATAGCTAGAAAGCTTTCGTATTTGAACTTGTCTGCACCTACGGTTATGAGAAAGATAAATCAAGTGCAATACCTGCGTCGACCTGTGACGAGCAGCAAAACACCAGAAAGCTTCTAGCCTACCGGAAAATTACAAGAAGAACAAGAATGGTTAACCTCATCCGGTCATGTGACATTTGTTGTTTATAGATTTTTCGCCCACAGCAGATGTCTCGACCCTGGACAGATAACAGGTAGGTCGCCAGTTCGTCCCTCGTTGTCAGAAATACAGCATACATACACATTTGTTTTGTGTTTGTTAAAGTGTTTTGTTTAAAAAACGTGTTAAACCAGTAAGGAAGGTTACGTAACTAAGGTGAATAAAGAAAGTTGCATACACAACATAGAATGTGTGGATATTTTTGTTGCATTACTTGCATATATTTGGATATCATTCTCACTTATTATTTTTGCCACCTATACATTAGGCTATATATTCCCCTTTTTCCTCTTTGCATCTTTAAAGAAATACACATTGCCACTCAATCTGTATTCATCTTGTGACTTCTCCTTGGAAGAAGGAGAGAGGGACCCTAGGCGGGACGTAAAGGAGTTGATGAAATCCTGTTAAGACAGACAATCAGGTGAGAGGAGGTCCTAACTAGTCAATGATCTAAGTTGATTGAAACCTGTAGACACTGTAGCCTTTAAGGACTGGAGTTGCACACATGTCATAGAACAACATGAAAAAGAAAGTGTCAGACTAATAATGCATTGTTGGTAAATGGTGACAGACTGACTGATCTGCAAGTAATAATAAATATGTATTTGTTATGCAAATTGATTTGTAGATCAGTCAGTCTGCGTGTGGAGGAGGATGAAGACCTTTAGTTACGTGCAGGACATAGTAAAACACTGACATGCAGCTTTTCTCAGACGAGAGGTTACTATGTGAAGGAATGTGTTAGGATTGGAAGTTGTCTATTTATGTTTCTTTTGAGATGGTATGGCCTCTGAGGACCCCCAAGACCAACTGGATGAGGCTATTAAAAAGGCAGAACGCCTTGCTGAGGAGCTCAACCAAGAGAAGGACCCACAAGCCCAACTGGACGAGGCCATTAACGAGGCAAAAAGGCTGGGTGAGGAGCTCAACCCAGAGTGGGTAATGTAAACCCTACAGCTCCCATACGTGCATAAATATTCCCAACACAACCCCAGCACCACAGCGTTATGATTTATCATTGCTTTTTGTTTGTCAAAGAAGACCCCACATGGCACAATGTGAATTTAAACGTAGACTCCGGGATATGACCTGAACACGGGCATCAATGATATTGCCCATTGAGCATGAGGCACAAGGGTGCACTTGTTAGCATCCTTGTGAACTTCTATACATGTTAGCTGTGTGAGTGAGCCAGAATGTGGGTCTACTGCAGGTGCCTTTCCTCAGCTGACAAATCACTTCACCTTATGTGAAAATATAATTATTGCTTGTGCTCCATATGTGCACAAGCAAGCCATGCTTGTGGGAGACTTTTATTAGTGGGCCAGCCATGATAATTGAAATGCACTTTTTAGGAAAATAAGAAGAAAAAGACAAACAAGCCTCCAGGGATTAGGTTCAGATGGAGACAAAGGGATGAGAGAGGACAGATTGTACCTCAAACCAGGAAGGCAACTACATCCACTTCTCTTGGTAAGTTTCATCCAGTCTAGGTGTTTCATTTTATTGGTCCCTGATCTGACATTTTCCTTTCAAACATACTGTATCATAGCATATCAAACGTTTGTTGCCGTGCCATAGGCCGGTCTAGTACCATCTACCCAAAGCACATAATACATTACATGCAGGTCTGATCCCACCTTTCCCTGTCTATAACTGTTGTCTGTCTCTGATGAAAATGCATATTAAGTCTTTTGAATTAAAAACCTTTTTATTTAAAAAAAATTCAACTCCAAGGGCCAGTACATCAAGAGCCAGACTAGTGCAACATTTTGGGCCAGTCACTGAGGAGGAAGAATCAGGTATTGATGAGCGATTGAATAGATTAATCGATAGAATTCCTTGTTATTCAGTGGCCTTGTAATTCATTTATTATATTTTTATTAAAGCTGTAATCGGTAGTTGAAACAATAACAAAGCACACTCCCCTCCCCTGTGATGGCAAATATGCACTTCATGAACAGGGTGTGTTTTGTTTTTTTTGCGGCTGATTGTATTATATCAAAGTTCAAATGTATTCTTGTTTATTGTTGTATATAAATATTGTCCCTAGATTGTTTCTTACCATTGGACGTACCAGAGGTGATCTGTGGTTGCTTGACAAGCACCATCCATGTTGGCCCTGGGAAACATATAATCCTCGTAGGAATAAATGGTATGTGCAATATCTACAAGAACTAAACAGTGATGTAGCAATGCAATGTAAAACAACATTAATTCAGACTAAATTTTTCCCTCAAGGTCGCTACAATGTCACAGTGCCTGTGCTGACCTGCACAACCTGTTTTAGCAGCTGGACAGCAAACTTGGCAGATCTGATAAAGAATGGGTACTGGCCTGCCACTGTCAACTGTGACACCATATACCAGGTAGATCTGTTCAGCTCTTTTGAGGAGCTGAAAGTGTCAGACCCAGGAATGTCCTGTCTGGCGTTTATGCTGATTTTGGAGCAGCGAACTGACTTCTTTGGCAGGGTAACAATACATTATACTCAGCTTTACCAATGTCTGACTTCAGGTTAACAATATGTTAAAGTTATGTTACACAACGCGTAGTAACAAAATGTATTTCCACTACTACAACTATGTTAAAACTGCAGGTCTCTTGCTACAGTATGTGTTCGCCTCCTACACCACTGTCCTGCCATGCCCCTTATCTGTGCCCTTCTTGCATCCAATATTTCCTGCTCTTTACAACATAAGTACTCGTCCTACTTTTGCGTTGGCTTTCACCTGCTTTGCTATCAACACTATGTACCGGCCCTGCTTTAACTCAAATCCAGTCAGCCATAGTGAATTATAGTATGTTTTGTTTATACTATTGTTGTAAGTTATTTCATACATTTTCTATATGTATTTTTCCCTTACCAGAACGGAATGATCTGTGGGGACACTTTTCAAAAAAGCTTCTTTGGGTGGACGTACTGCCGCTCTGAAATTGATCAGGTCTGTGATATACATTGACTGCCCAGCCTGTTCCCCTGGCATGCTTGCAGTGTCAGTGGATGGGAACAAGAAGCTGTATCGATTAAAAAAAGGGTATGTAAAGCTATTCATAATATATCAAATAACACCGTACTCTATATCATTTAAACAATCCAGACAAGGTTTGCCTAATCTTTGTCCAGTGTAAACATTTTCAAATGCAGTTGAGTTAATTTTTAGCTTAAATGTTTTGAGTTTGTAATGAAATGAATTATCAACATTGTCAAGTGTCCCACAATCAGTTACTGAGCTTGATTGCTATTTCGTATGTCATATATTTAATGTATTTCATGTATCCTTTCAAGGACTGATGACAAAGGATTCTTTGATGGCGTATTTATCTGCAAGGATGAGGATGTGTCTGACTTTGTGAACTATGTCCATACAAAGACTAAACATGTACGTTTCCTCTGTATCTTCTAATCTGTGAAATAGGACTGGCCTCGGGCCATCTGACTCAAAGGCAGACTCGTTATACACTATTCCAATAAAAACATATAATTTTGGAGAGATGGTAATCCTCTCTCCAAGTCCAGGGTCGTTACACCACTCCCTCTGTTCAGAAATGCAACCCACTTTACAAGTGCTTGTTTTTTACAGTCAATCTCCAACTTCTGATCTCCATTGTAGCGAACACAGGGGGTAGCTCAGCGCCCTCAGCTAGACACCATTAACCCCCCCCCCCCCCCCACTAGAGTCGTCAAGGAAAACAAACAACAAACTTGATGAAGAGGGACTCGAAGTTGCCGTCTGCCGCCACGGAATACTTCTAAGGAGCCTCAACATGATGCACGGAGAGATATTTGCTGTTCTTGCAGAAGGAATTGTCTGGCAGCAGGAACATACATTTCAATTTGGCCATCCTGACCAAAGTTGCCCTTCATTGTCCAGAGCTCGCCACTCTTCTAGACATGAAGCAACTTCTTTCCGTCATGCATGCAAAGGCACATCGTTTGAAATGCGAGGTAAGTTTTTCTTTATTAAACTGTTCAAAGAGATTTTCCAGCTTCAGTCCTTTACAAGGCTTTCCATTTAGATGTTTGTTATTCACATAATTTCAATATTAAGTCAATAATGTAAATGTAAATTAAGATTAAGGGGGAGGATGGAATCAGGAAGGAGCTGGCACAACTCTGGGGGGGTAGTGGAACAAGGGAACAGCTTCAATCTGTTCCAAGGAAATGTCCAAAGGAGGTAAACAATTTGTTTAAGGTTGTTCTATTCAGCTATGTTAATACTTATCTGGAATAAGGAGTTCTATTTGGTTTTTCTAGCAAGAACAGACATGCTAACCATCCAGGCCGCGGGGTGGAACAGAAGGAAGAACAACATGCACAGAGTATTGTCCATAAGATACTTGAAGGTGTATTGTGTGGACCAATACATCTATTTTAGAAGTATTATATCTATGCATCTAATTTATTTTAAAACAATTAATTATTCTGTTTTGTTTTTGTCATAATTCTCAGACTACAGCAAAAATCCAGGAGGAGACCCAGACTCTCGAAAAGTTTAAGAGTGATTTGGGTGTAGGCGATGAGACTCTGTACAACTGGACAATGGAAGTTCAGCAATGGGCTAATACAGGTAAATTAATACAAAAAAATAATAATCCTAAATGTAACTCTCCTGGACTGTCACCTTGACGTAGTGGAGAGGCTTGCGTACTCCAATGACCCTGAGAGCTAACCCTTAGAGGGTGTATTCCACCGGCAGGTGCAATCAAGCCGGACAGGTGGAAGGGTAGGAGGCAGACAAAACATTCCCTGGTTCTCCAGGTTGGGGCTCACTCACCCCCCACATAAGACATAATTTGTTACAGAAACCTTCACAGGCTCTATGTTCCTCCAGGAAGTGAGTGCAACTACTCACCGTTGGAGATACGTTGTTCATTTATTGATTTATTGTATTTCAGAGGAAACAAATGAGAACATGGATGGTCCCCAGGTAGTACAGAGAACAATTGAAGTCCTGTTTCTTAGCATCAAACAAAGGAAACGGAACCTCTACCGTCAAACAGGTTTGTTACATTTCATGAATATTGAATTGCACACACTTCATTTCTCTTTCATTTCAAAGCCATGAAATGTAACAAATAATTCCATTCTCCTTTTGTTTTGATGACAGATGGATGCAAGAAAAGACACCTTCTGCACAGAAAGATATTGGAAGAAAAGGCCAAATTGACAGCTGTCACAGAGGAGTACAACACCCTTGTACCAGATTCAGCAATACCATCTACAGATGAGATCCTTTCCGCAGACCTTCATGCATGGCCTTGGGAGCTGCATGGACAAAGTCAGTAGTATGTTTGTGTGTCACAATAACTATGTTTCTGTTTTGCTATCTGTGTTTGTTCAGTTGCTCAAACACAGAGAGCACTGCCATTAAAGTTACAAATCCACATTGCATTCTTATGAATTTACAGTTGACCTACTCACAAAGAAAATAGCCTTTGACCGGGTGATGCTCCTGAGATGGCTGAAGGAGGAGGAGTTAACTGTCCTAAAGGAAGTCAAGCAGCACTGGGAAAGCCTAAAGAGGGAATCGGAGAATGTGCAAGACCTTGCTTCACATGTGACACTTGACCTAAGCAGGCAAAGTAGGGGAACTTTCATTAATATGTACAATTGATGTTGGCACCCTGTAATTGCTATTGTATTTAAGGAATACTTCATTGCATTTACCCTACACATTACGATTGTTGGAGGGAGGTGTCTTGGCCCATAGCTTTGCTCTATATCAGTTTGACAGAGTCCTGGTGTCTTCTGAGGCTGCTGACTCTCCTCTGAAGCATGGAGAAGAGACCTCTGCTCCCAGCTTCCGACTGATTCAATTGCAAGCCTAACACCAAGAAGATAACTTCATAGATGACCTCCTGGAAGAGGACCTAGATGACATCTATTACAGCATCCACTACAGCTCTGATGACGAGGAATCTATCACAGACTGAAGGTGTTCGTTTGGGTGGTTGCAGTTTGCACTGGTTGAAAAGTGATTCCATTTGTTTTGCATATGTGCTTTATCTGCCTTCCTAAGGAAAAATAGGTTGAACATTTTATGGAAAATAAACGTACGTTTCTTCCTTGTTGACAATGTGATCATGTGGCACAGATTTGCGAAGGGCGCTCGTCTGTTACTGCTTTTGCTCGGTTACAGACCAGTCCGATGCACCCCTTTAAATGGCCAATCTGCAGTTGCTACATCCACTTTTGGATTCTTGAAGAATATAATTTATAAATGCCTCATGGACATAGTTCAACTGCCCTACTCCATCAGATCCCAAAATATATATATTTTTCTACTTCAATGTTTGTAAACAAAGTAAATGTAAACATACACTAGCATGTGTCAAACTCATTCCACGGGTGAGCCGAGTGTCTGCGTGTTTTCGCTCCTCCCATGATTGATGAAATAAGGTCACTAATTAGTAAGGAACTCCCTTCCCCTGGATGTCTAGGTCTTAATTGAAAGGAAAAAACAAAAACCAGCAGACACTAGGCTCTCCATGGAATGAGATTGACACCACTGGACTATAGCCTCGAAACATGGTTTAAACTATGGTTACATTTCTCCAGCCCCATCCCTCTATGGTTACATTTCTCCAGCCCCATCCCTCTATGGTTACATTTCTCCAGCCCCATCCCTCTATGGTTACATTTCTCCAGCCCCATCCCTCTGCTTTTTACAGAACCATTGGCGGGGAGAACGATTTATTGTTTCACCTGGTGATTTCCAATTTAAACATTGTTAAACTAATGTACTGTGCTTGTGTGTGCTTATTAGTTTAGTTAATAAAAAACGAAAAAAGGTTATCCTTGTCTTCAAGTAATCATTTGCATCCTGATGGAGCTACATCGGTACATTAGTCATGGGCTTTTAAGTCAACAATTCCTTATGTATGTATGAGATGTACAAACGCTTAACTAGTACTGAGTACATTGACCAGTTACTACTTTACTCTCACTAAAGTCGTTTTTGAGAGGGCTACTTTACTTGTACTTGAGTACAAGAACTGACTCCCATCAGCTGCAGATGAAACAGGTTAGTTGAAAAATAATGTTGCTTAGAATCTACAGGCACTCACAATGAATCATCAAAAGTATGGACACAGAATGATTGAAGTGATTATTGTATTTTATTATGCTGACCCAATTATGACCCATGACATCTTTTGGGAAGATTAATGGATAAACTTGGAAATGTTTCTATTGAAATGGTGGTTGTCCCATCCTGAACAGGCCAGTTGCAAGTGACATACTTGTAATGCGACTATTAGCAACAGCGGGTCATGTTCGTGTTTGTTCGTTTTTTAAAATTAGATGAAACAAATGGCACTTATACAGGCAGGTCTGACATAGTGGGAGAATTGTGAACATGCACGTATATATGTCTGTGTTGTCACCGCGTTTGGTCGTTCGGTCAGAGTTTGTTTTGGTTATGTGCGTCGCAATGCCCGTGACGTAATAGACTGTTTCTGAATTTTCTGATTACATTTCTAAACTATTCATAAATTATTATTGCGCAATGTTACTTTCATTTGAATGTCGTATACATTGTTGGATTCTATTAAATAATTGAAGTAACAAATAAATTATTATGTTACAGAAGCCGGAAAAGTTGTGAACTACAAATGTGGCACCATTTTGTAGTTTTTCCATAATCCTAAATGGTTTGTTCTTTATCAATATCTTCGCCAATATCATTCTAATTGATGTGTAAAATGACATGCACATTCCATTAGGACATACATAACGCTGTACAGCATCAGCACATGCCAATTCAATGTCTGGAGTAGTGCACTTTTTGAAATGTGTTTTTCGTCATAACTATTTAAGCTTGACATGTGATTCTTTTGATGTAATAAGGTCCCATTACTAAACCTTCATGTCAAATAACGTTCGGATATGTTAATCTATTCTTGATTTTTTAAATCATCAAAGTTTGGGAAAAAGTCAACTGTTAGTGGCGCTACTGAGCACCTCATGGCCACCAGGGGTATGAGATTGCATAATTATGTCTAATTCATGCAAAGGATTATTTGTGCCAAGCCGTAAAACTGAGCTACAAAAAAAGACAAAAACATATTTTTGGGGCTTCCATGACCAGACCTAACCTCTTACAAAGGTTTCCTAGGGGTGTATAAAGGTTCATGGCAGAAAACAAGTGTATGTATAGAAATGATTATATAAACTATGTTACATCGATGTTGACACTTCTAGAAGTTAAAAAATAGACATTCAACAGTCTATATGCTGCCTTTCAACCCCTATACCCATTACCCACATGGCCTTATAACCGCACCTCTATTGCCATGGTCCTCGGCACATCATATTCCTGATAAGCAACAATGATGAAAATTAATCCTCACTGCATATTCAAAAAAAGCAGTTGTGGAATGATTTGGCTTTCACTTTCATTAAATATTTTCCACGGACAACTAGCCTAGAGACCAAGCAGATAGACGGTCTGCCTCTATGTGCTAAACATGCTGCATGCCAATATGACTCAGGGGTAGGCCTATATCCAACATAATAAATGCAGGTAAAGTAATATATGTAATAGCAATTTATATACTGTATATATAATCCATATATTGGTAAGCTATGTTGATATACACGTAGTCCTATGTATTATAATATATAGCCTAGCTGTGCGTAGCCTATAGGCCTATAATAAACATGGATATGAATTGTGAAGGTCAGTCGGCCAAAATGCTACATTCTCATCACTTTTGATGATTCTTTTCTCATTACTGAGACATTCACTAAGTACTAAAGTTGATCAGCCCAATCCACTGCTCATAACTAATATATCAACATTGTACTATGTGCCTAGGTCTCTGGTCAAAAGTAGTGCACTTTCAAGGGAATAGGGTGGCATTTGGAAAGAAATGATCCAGTACCATTATCCATTGAACTAACAGTCTTCCAGTAGAAAGACAGAAGCAAACAAGTGACCTTTAATTCTCAGATGTGCATTAATTAGTTCCAAACAGTCATGGTAGAAAAACTGAGGATGGATCGACATCATTGTAGTAACGCCACAATAGTGACTTTAATTACAGTGAAGAGAAGAATACAAATATACAGAAGAGAAAAAAAAATCGAATCATGCATCTTGTAAAAAAACTGCAAATGTCACGTTCTGACCTTAGTTTTTTTGTTATTTCTTTGTTTTAGTATGGTCAGGGCGTGAGTTGGGTGGGTTATCTATGTTTGTTTTTCTATGTTGGGTTTTTCGTTTGGCCTGATATGGTTCTCAATCAGAGGCAGGTGTTAGTCGTTGTCTCTGATTGGGAACCATATTTAGGGAGCCTGTTTTCTATTGTGTTTTGTGGGTGGTTGTCTTCCATGTCTGTGTGTTCCACACGGAACTGTTTCGGTTTTAGTTCGTTCACTTTATTGTTTTGTATTTCAGTGTTCAGTTTTGTTCCATTAAATATTCATCGTGAACACTTCCCACGCTGCGCTTTGGTCCTCCTCTCTTTCTCCCAACGAAGATCGTTACAGAACCACCCATCAACAACGGACCAAGCAGCGTGGTAACGGGCAGCAGCAGCGGCCAAAATCTGGAGAGGAATGGACATGGGAGGATATTCTAGACAGCAAGGGATGTTACACATGGGAGGAGATTCTGGCTGGAAGGGATCGCCTTCCATGGGAACAGGTGGAGGCAGCCAGGAGAACAGAGGCAATAGAAAAAGGGAACCGGCGTTTCGAAGGAACACGGCTGGCTAGGAAGCCCGAGAGGCAGCCCCAAAAATGTATTGGGGGGGAGGCACACGGGGAGTGTGGCTAAGCCAGGTAGGAGACCTGAGCCAACTCCCCGTGCTTACCTTGGAGATAGAGGGACCGGGCAGGCACCGTGTTATGCCGTGAGGCGCACGGTGTCCCCGGTGAGCAGGCATAGCCCGGTGCGGTACATAGCAGCTCCTCGTATCGGCCGGGCTAGAGTGGGCATCGAGCCAGGTGCCATGAAGCCGGCTCAACGCATCTGGTCTGTTGACGTGGCCCGTTGACGTATTATTGGCAACATACACAATGGGCGTTAATACGATTTCAATGGGGTTTCCCCATCTCCTCAAAAGTATATCCGCCGTTGCAAATGTCAGATTCCTCTCTGAGGCACATCAATCTGCAGGTTGAACTTGGTGAGATTGTAGACTCCTAAATTAATTGTGCAGTTTTAGGCGATTAAACAAGTAACTAGCTACTTCACATGCTGATATTATCTTTGGTATTATTGTGTGTAGCTACGTTTGCTAGCCAGCCAGCCCATAAAGAGAGCATTGGGACGGCAGGTAGCCTAGTGGTTAGAGCATTGGACTAGTAACTGAAAGGTTGCAAGATCGAATCCCCGAGCTGACAAGGATGAAATCTGTCGTTCTGCCCCTGAACAAGGCAGTTAACACACTGTTCCTAGGCTGTAATTGAGAACAAGAATTTGTTCTGAACTGACTTGCCTAGTTAAATAAAAAAATAAAAAATGTATTTGTAGTCTACATTAGATGCCAAATATTTCTACAATTATTATGATGGCAAAATCCAACATTTGTTCACAAAAAAACTATAAGAATGAGTGGTCTTGGGTGAATTTTTCATTTAAGTCAGAACTGTAACTAGGCCACTCAAGAATAACTGGTAATCAACTCCAGTGTATATTTGGCCTTGTGTCTTAGGTTATTCTCCTGCTGACAGGTGAATTTGTCTCCCAGTGTCTGTTGGAAAGCAGACTGAACCAGGTTCTCCTCTAGGATTTTGCCTGAGCTTAGCTATAATTCTGTTTATGTTGATCCTACAAGCATACCTATAGCATGATGCAGCCACCACCATGCTTGAAAATTTGACGAGTGGTACTCGGTGATATGTTGTGTTGGATTGGCCCCAAACATAAGGCTTTGTATTCTTTGCCACATGTTTTGCAGTATTACTTTAGTGCCTTTTTGAAAACAGGATGCATGTTTTGGAATATTTGTATTCTGTTGTCTTCTTTTCACTGTCATTTACAGTGCATTCGGAAAGTATTCAGACCCCTTGACTTTTTCACATTTTGTAACGTTACAGCCCAATTCTAAAATGTATTAAATAAATACAAATCCTTGTCTATCCATACACAATACCACAAGACGAAAGATACTTTTTTGTTGTTGACATTTTTGCTACTTTATAATAAAAGGTAAAACAGAAATATTTTATTTACATAAGTATTCCGACCTTTTAATATGAGACTCAAAATTCCATTAATCATCCTTGAGATGTTGCTACAACTTGATTGGAGTCCACCAGTGGTCAATTCTATTGTTTGGACATAATTTGGAAAGGCACACACCTGTCTACATAGGGTCCCACAGTTGACAGTGCATGTCAGAGCAAAAACCAAGCAATGAGGTAAAAGGAATTGTCCGTAGAGCTCCAGGACAGGATTTATGTCGAGGCACAGATCTGGGGAAGGGTACCAAAAAACGTCTGCAGCATTGAAGGTCCCCAAGAACACAGTGGCCTCCATCATTCTTAAATGAAATACGTTTGGAACCACCAAGACTCTTCATAGAACTGTCTGCCCGGCAAACTGAGCAAACGGGGGCGAGGGCCTTAGACCAAGAACCCGATGATCACTCCGACTGAGCTCCAGAGTTCCTCTTTGGAGATGGGAGAACCTTCCAGATGGACAATGGAGATGGACAACCATGGACAACCATCTCTGCAGCACTCCACCAATCAGGCCTTTATGGTAGAGTGGCCAGACAGAAGCCACTCCTCAGTAAAAGGCAGCCCGCTTTGAGTTTGCCAAAAGGCACCTAAAGGACTTGGCACCTAAAGGACGTGGTGCCCCAAATCATTAGGATTTGGGGCACCACGGAAGAAGTAGTTTAGAGAGTTACCAGCTCCCGAATTAAACTTTATAAGTCTTTGCCTATTTCATCGATAAACAGTCATCTTATTAATCATTACCTCATATCAAATCATCATCATTCTGACCAGTCGTAACCTAGGATCTAACCAACCTTGCTCATTATTCAGTACTACACAATTTGGTTTAATTATGTATTTACTAGCTAACTAAATAATAACACAGAATACACACACACACTTACATGAGACAAAGGTCCCTGGTGGACGGACAAAATATGGCGGTTTATACACAACGAATGAAGAGGGGTGGGGAAAAGAGAGAGATAGAGAAAAAGGGACACTTATTGTGGAGACATTCTATAACTATTCTCCCATTTGGAGTAAAAAATAATTTACGTGTGAAATGCCTTCATTCGTCGTTATCTCATCTCTTTCAGAACCAAGCCATCTTGGAAAGGGTTTTGGTGGGGTCTCCTGTGGATGTAAGGCTCTGATTGTCCACAAGAGGTCACAATGTTCTTCTTAGTTATCTGGTCTCCATGGGTGTTCATTCCTTGGTGATTGTCTGAGATGAGCTTCTCCTCTCTCCACCTCTGGTAGATATTCAAAGTTCCAAATCACTTTACACGTGCAGCTGCAGACTGGCGGTGTCCTGGTCTGGTAGGTGAGTTCATTTTCTTCACCTCATGTTGAGGTTGAAAGTTTCAACCATTTCAAACGTGTAGCTCTCCGCTTCATGTTTCCTGGTCTAAAGGTTGATTTCTCTTCCAAACCTTTATGCACTCTTGGTCAAAAGGGATGTTCCGTCGTGCTGACAAGCTCGCTGACCTCACTCGGGTTCGTGGCTACTTAATGTGCAAAGGATATCAAAAACTATTATGATATATTGCAAGTTCATACTTCCCTTTTAGGATATGAAGGGGACCGCATACTCTCATAAAGGAGTAGAGGTGGCCCTGAACGCGTGGCAAAAGGAATTTTACAAATCGCATGCACGGAAGCAGAGTTAGGATAACATTGTTTTACAGGTTATGCTCTATGTGAGAAACTTGGGTGTGTCAAACTAAATGAACTGCTGCGGGCAGCTAGAATAGCTCTGTGGCTTGTCCACCCCACCCTCCCCCAATGACCCCATTCAAAAATGTCTATGTGACCCAGAGGCCACAATATGTCAAAAGCATGTTGAAATCACTACTAGTAGTAAGGTTTATTTCCAGGCACACTTGTTTGCACGGTCGCTGCGTTCAGACCGAGCAAGCTATGGTCAAGTGGGGCACCTCGTTGAATTCGGAATGGCCTAGAGACTATAGTGATGCCATTTGTTTGCCATTCAGTGTTGATTTCAGCCTGTCCATTTGGTTATAGCAAATCCCTGCTTATATACAGTGCATTTGGAGGGTATTCAGACCCCTTAACATTTTCCACCCCATAATGACAAAACAAAAGCAGGTTTTAAAAATGTTGGGAAATTTCTTTAAAAAGAAAAATGGAAATACAGTATCACATTCACATAAGTATTCAGACCCTTTACTCAGAACTTTGTTGAAGCACCTTTGGCAGCGATTACAGCATTGAGTCTTCTTGTGTATGACGCTACAAGCTTGGCACACCTGTATTTGGGGAGTTTCTCCCATTCTTCTCTGCAGATCCTCTCAAGCTCTCTCAGGTTGGATGGGGAGCGTCGCTGCACAGCTATTTTCAGGTCTCCAGAGATGTTCGATCGGGTTCAAGTCCGGGCTCTGGTTGAGCCACTCAAGGACATTAAAAGACCCGAAGCCACTCCTGTGTTGTCTTGGCTGTGTGCTTAGGGTCGTTGTTCTGTTTGAAGGTGAGCCTTCGCCCCAATCTGAGGTCCTGAACACTCTGGAGCAGGTTTTCATCAAGGATCTCGCTGTACTTTGCTCCGTTCATCTTTCCCTCAATACTGACTAGTCTCCCAATCCCTGCTACTGAAAAACATCCCCACAGCATGCTGCCACCATCATGCTTCACCGTAGGGATTGTGTCAGGTTTCCTCCAGACGTGATGCTTGGCATTCAGGCCAAAGAGTTCAGTCTTGGTTTCTTCAGACCAGAGAATCTTGTTTCTCATGGTCTGAGAGTCCTTTGGGAGCCTTTTGGCAAACACCAAGCGGGCTGGCGTGCCATTTAACTGATTAGTGGTTTCCGTCTGGCCACTCAACCATAAAGGCCTGATAGGTGGAGTGCTGCAGAG
The DNA here is from genome assembly GCF_045679555.1 of Salvelinus alpinus. Lineage (NCBI taxonomy): Eukaryota > Metazoa > Chordata > Actinopteri > Salmoniformes > Salmonidae > Salvelinus > Salvelinus alpinus. The sequence goes on from NC_092116.1 coordinate 1,418,469, forward strand.
ATGGTTGTCTTTCTGGAAGGTTCTCCCATCACAGAGCTCTGTCAGAGTGACCATCGGGTTCTTGGTCACCTCCCTGACCAAGGCCCTTCTCCCCCGATTGCTCAGTTTGGCCAGGCGGCAAACTCTAGGAAGAGTCTTGGTGGTTCCAAACTTCTTTCATTAAGAATGATGGAGGCCACTGTGTTCTTGGGGACCTTCAATGCTGCAGAAATGTGTTGGTACCCTTCTCCAGATCTGTGCCTCGACACAATCCTGTCTCGGAGCTCTACAGACAATTCCTTCGAACTCATGGTTTGGTTTTTGTGCTGACATGCACTGTCAAATGTGGGACAGACAGGTGTGTGCCTTTCCAAATCATGTCCAATCAATTGAATTGACCACAGGCGGATTCCAATCAAGTTGTAGAGACATCTCAAAGATGATCAATGGAAACAGCATGCAGCTGAGCTCAATTTCGATAATCATAGCAAAGGGTCTGAATACTTATGTAAATAAGGTATTTTTGTGTTTAAATTTGAATACATTTGCAAACATTTCTAAAAACCTGTTTTCGCTTTGTCGTTATGGGTTATTGTGTGTAGATTGATGAGAAAAAATATAATTTAACTGACTCGCTACAAATGAAGAGCCAGTGATAGTTGAAGAAGCTTAAGAATTGGACTACTTGATAACCAACCACAACTATAAAGGCTTCAAAGCAGGTCGCCACCTGTACTGTGAAATGTCCAGCTCTCCGACGGTTGTGTGGCATCTAGCTTTATCTGAAGCTTCAATAGACATCAGTGCACATGCACACTATCTATTCCTTGGAAAGAGAGCTTTGTACAACAGACGAGTCATATAATCAATACTCAAAGCTGTACCAGCCCATTTTATTCATTTACACACTTGATTTCACATAAATAATTTTATTTGGGGCTTTCCAATATGAAAAGCCATTTCCTTGAGTCAAGTCATTCATTGTTATGACCGAACAAACACAGTAATGATTTATTTAAGTGATAAGATTTCATTTGAGTTTTTCTGCCTGTTCCATGTTATGCGTTGTTGCATTCCTAATAACAATTTGGTATAATGTCAGTAATAATCACATACCTCCACAACAAAAACTGAAAGTGAAGTTTCAGTACACTCATTCAATCATTAAGGAATTCGGACCAGGATTGTTTTGTCATGTTTAATACTTCATTTCAGTCTGCATCATTGACTGAAATGAAATATATGTTAGGCCAGAAAGTCAACATTGTGTGAGCAAGTGTCGCTTATTTACACATAATAAGTTGTAAAGTAAATATGGTCAAAGTGTGTGTCTTCATCACTGTGCTTTCTGTTTCTCCCACTGTTCTGGTGTCAGCGTCTTCTGTTCAAAGGCGTGGATCTCTTTTAGCTCTTCAGCCAAGCAGGTGTTCACCATCCTGACAAACCAAAAATCAGAAACAAGAGTCAACTACAGTCTACTCCACATATCCATTCAAAGTTAGCTCATAACCCATATCAGCTCTACCTGCCCACTGTGCCTACCTGTGTCTCGCCAGCAGTGGTTTCCCCTCAAACTGGGGAGACACTATTAGAACTTTGAAGCTGGCAGCACATCTGTTAGGGGATGTGTCTTCAACTTCCTGTGAAAATAAAGCCGGTAGAACAGGTCATTGGTGGGGTGTGTCACACCATAGCTCAGGAGTGGCCAATTCACCTCCCGGGTGTGAATGGTTTTGCTCCAGTCCTGTACTAACACGCAAGACTCAACTAAGGTTCTGATCATGAGCAATTGATTAGTAGAATCAGGCAAGAGCAGAGCTAGAACAAAAGCCTGCACACCCAGTAGCTCTCCAGTAGAAGTGTAAATGTACAAATACAAAATGACCAAAATCAGCCCAATTCTGTTACACTAATTGTTTTTTCACCAATCAATAACAGCATAGGGCAATTTTAGATTTTTTTAAACACCTTTTTTCTCCCCAATTTCGTGGTATCCAATTGATAGTTACAGTCTTATCCCATCGCTGCAACTTCCGTACGGACTCGGGAGAGGCGAAGGTCAAGAGCCGTGCGTCCTGCAAGACACGACCCAACCAAGCCGCACTGCTTCTTGACACAATGCCCGCTTAACCCGGAAACCGTACCAATGTGTCAGAGGAAACACCGTACATCTGGCGACCACGTCAGCATGCCAAACCCTCTCCTAACCCGGATGACGCCCCATGGGTCGAGCCAAAAAGTTTGCCCACCCGTGGCATAGGGGTATACTACAAAACAGGATCAATGAGTTAGCCTGCTAACTTGCCAAAATATTCTAAAATAACTTTTTATTCTTATAAATATACGCTTGAAAAGGGCATGTTCTAATGGTCCAACAACCAAAACTGTAAGAAATTGTATAAGATACTGGTAACTTGTTTTAACCACTTCTCAACATAAGCTATTCTTGGCACAACATGCACCCATCCCCTCTACTTTGTCAGACCCACACACACATCCCCTCCCCCATGAATAGGGCCTGTGAAAACAAACGCACATGCAGGATGCCTTTGGATGTGAATAGGACAAAGAACTGTGTGAAAAGCCAATGGAATGTCGACATCAGGCCGAACAGGACTACCTACGACCCAGATCGACCAATCGGAAGGCCAGACGACAAGATCAACCTACTTTGCTTGTTGTCTATATAATCTGTATGTACTGCTTAGAGGGGTCTCTTCTCCGACGATTTCATAAGAATCTGACAGAAAGGGGCCGTGCACGTTTTTGCCTGATATCTTTACACTTTAATAAAACGGCCTTATAATAAAATTATCCACCTCGTCCTATGTCTCCACTTGGTCTCCTGTCTCCAGTAAACGTTTTATCAACAGACTTGGTAAGCAGAGGATGGTAATTAGACACCTTTGATTTCGGTCCATAGAAAGTTGATCAGACAGGAGGCGAGTGGGAGAAAGATTCAAGAAGGAGAGGTGACCCGCTCGAGGGAGACGTCGGCGATTCAACTCACCCAGGAAACTGATCAAAGAGCTCGAAAATATTAAGGTAAGCAGAGCCGGTTTAATCAAAATCTGCATATTGTATAATAGCCAATATCTAAATTATGATCAGGAGTACTGAGGTGAGTGTGAATTGTTGCTAAATTTATGTGGAATTGTCTAGAATTTAAGGCATGCTGTAAGGATATCTGCGTTAAAAATCCCATTCCAAGTAGTCTGATAACAGTGAGGAATTAGAATGTATTCCAAGTAGTCTGATAACAGTGAGGAATTAAATGAATTAACTGAATGTATTCCAAGTAGTCTGATAACAGTGAGGAATTAACTGAAATATATTCCAAGTAGTCTGATATAACAGTGAGGAATTAAATGAATTAACTGAATGTATTCCAAGTAGTCTGATAACAGTGAGGAATTAACTGAAATATATTCCAAGTAGTCTGATATAACAGTGAGGAATTGTGGTAATAGCGAACCTGAGCCTACTGGAGTTGGCATTCCAGTAGACAGAAGGCTATGCTGAATGTATTCCAAGTAGTCTGATAACAGTGAGGAATTAAATGCTGACATGTATTCCAAGTAGTCTGATATACCAGTGAGGAATCGATGAAATAAGTTGCATGAGCAGAACCGAGACAAGTCGATAACGCCAAATCAATGTGAGTGATTGAACGTTCCACGAGGCCGATTGCTAATAATTAGCCATATGCTAAGTTGAGGCTGTGTTGGAAGTGACCGCCGGGTCAGAGAAGCAGCTATTTTCTGCTGATAAGTTGACCTGATTTTTCCCTCTCGTGCTGTTGGTAAATCCTTAAGGGTTAGAATTAATTTGATAATTATTCTAGAAACGCTAGGATACACCATATATTGTCCTAAAAGGACACGTTTGAAATACTTTGGGAAAGTATTTAATTAATTAAGTTAGTTTTTGAGTTTTCAGTTTTTTAATTAGTTTTTGAGAAAAATGAGTCCTAGAATTAATTAAATATTTATTCTAGAAACGCTTGAATATACTAATATAATGTCCCGAAAGGACATTTCTGAAATGTTTTGGCAAAGTATTTAAATAATCGAAAAAGTGAAAACGAATAATAACTGTTTGAAAATAGTTCCTAAAATTATTATTATATTTAAAATAGAAGCGCTAGATAATACTAGTAGAGTGTTCCAAAAGGATATTGCCGAAATACTTTGGGAAAGTATTTAATTAATTCGCCAAACATAAAGCAATAACATTCTTTGTACACAAGGGGGAGACAGACACCAGAGATAAGACTGTGTCAGCACCAGAGATACATTGTTAGTTTTGGCCAGTGATGGGCTAAGTGCACCACCAGAATAAATGCACACAATCACACATCACATGTCAACACTGAAAAAAACATGGCAGACGCACTCAATGCTGAAGAAGGTCTGCCCCACTCCTGTGCAGAAAGAGCTGCACAAGAACTGAAACTGAGACCTGACCTGGGGAACGAACCACTCACCAACCCGGACCTATGGTTATACACAGATGGATGCTGCTATAGAGGAGAGGAAGGGAACATAGCAGCATACGCAGTGGTACAACAGCTTCCAGACAGGTCACACGTGACCTTGGAATCTGCCATCATCACACACCTGAATCAGCCCAGTTAGCTGAAATCATAGGGTTGACACAAGCTCTGGAAAGAGCTGAAGGAAAGACTGTAAACATCTACACCGACTCAGCGTATGCTCATGGAGCAGTCCATACTGTTGGACCACAATGGGTTAGCAGGACATCAGCATAGATTACACAGATATGGGGCAAGACAATGTGACAAATGGAAAAAGGTACCTGTTAGTTATGGTAGACAGGTTCTCTAAATAGGTACCTGTTAGTTATGGTAGACAGGTTCTCTAAATGGGTTGAGGCAATGCCAACAGCAAGGGAGGATGCAAAATCGATCATTAAGTGGCTCCAAACCGAACTCATACCAAGGTATGGAGTTCCAAGGCAAATCAGATCCGACAAACGGGTCCCATTTCAGTAACCAACACCTGAGACAGGTGGAGGAAAGATTGGGTATTGTACACAAGTTTGGGTTAGTGTACAGGCCACAATCTCAAAAGTCTCGTGGAACGCGCCAATCAAATGTATGTGCAGGTTTGAAGTTGATTTGGGTTGAAGCCCTGCCCCTGGCGTTGCTGGCCATGAGAGCCTCTCCAGGTGCAGGCACCCATCTCTCTCCTCATGAGATAATGGTTGGAAGAATTATGCTCGGTCCACCAAGGGAGGGAGGTCATATGCCCGCCCTTGATGTATAACAAATTGTAATGTCTGATAATTGACGGAACTTTCTGCAGCTCTCTCCACACAGATTCACAAGGTCCAAATGGGGAAGCTGACAGGAGATCCGCCATCACTGAAGGTAAAAAAAAAAAAAAAAAAAAATTGGTGACTGGGTGGGGTTAAAGTCCACAAGAGAAAGTGGCTAGAACCCAGGTGGACTGGACAGTACGAAGTGAGGGAGGTTACTTCACACTCAGTCCAGGTCAAAGGTAAATCAGGCGCACCTTGGCACCACCTCACACATTGCACTCCAGCCCCAATCCCTTCTAGAACACTGACAGAAGTCAGAGCTGATTTAAACAGCTTGAATCCGATTCCAAATGAAGACATTCCTGACTCAGGGGATGCGGCATCAAACTCCGCCTCCCCTGAAAAAGGAACCTCGCCCATTTAGAGGGACATTTCTCCCTCCCTGGGCAAGACTAGGGGTATCTGGCCCCTTATTTGTGATATTACTCCACACACTCATAACTCTTAGGATAGTTTGGGGGTGGAGAGCTATACAGAGAATGGACAGAAGATGGCAGTATTGCAGCACTCAACGGTCTCCCAGGAGCCTGTTTGAGTGCTGGTGACAGAGAAAAAACTTAAAACCAATTCGGAGTAGAGAGAATACGTTTAATAACTTATTCAGGTTAAATTTACAGACTAATGATATTATTGTTATGGATTGGGTGACATGCGATATAAATTTAGCGAAGTATATGGTAAGTTTACACTTTGGAATGGAGAAAGTTGAGAAGTCGATTTTACTTATACGATAGTTTTGCTGCCAAACTTAGTTGGGGTAACTAGATGTTTTGCCTAGAGGCAGGAATAAGACAGTCATTTTTGGTATTATATTGGCTAGTTGCTGCGTTCTGAACACAGGTTGAGCGCTAGTAAACGCATATCTTTATTTGAACTATACTAATCTATTTGATAAAAGTACTAAACCTGTATATTTAACATTTGATAATGATTGGCAAATCCATATATTTAACCACAACTTTGAATTTAGCATTGAGTATTATAGGAGGAACGGGATAGAATGTGTACTTTCCCCACCGGGTGTGGCCGTATTAAATTATGCTAGAGAAAATTGGTTGTGTCATTTAGAGGGAAAATGTGTACATTATAGCTTTGAGATACTTTTCAAAAGTTGTTGAAAGTTATTGGTTTTTGTTTAGGTAACACCAGAGAATTCGAACAATAAGTAAACGTATTCTAAACGTGATCTGTTTTCATTATGGGGAACAATGAACGACTCGCAACCTGGTGCTGGCAGGGAGTTTTTAAAGGGACAGTACACGTTTATCACAGTTGTGTTACATGAAACATCGGGGAAATTTAGAACGAATGATTTAAGGGTATTATCATAATTATTAGGTTTTGTTTTTGTGGTAAACGTTTGGGTTAAGGGGTTTTCCGTGTTCCCAGAGACAAGATATCTTAAAAGAATACACTCATATTGGAATAGGAGTTTTACTTTCTGGGTTTTATTTAGGCAGGGGACTTTGAGAAGATAAAGGGTTCTTTTGGTATGCCTAGATATGGTATGGAACACGAATGTAGGTGTAACCTTTTTGACCTATTTTCATTGCATTTTCCGGTGACTTGATCACTCACGGGAGAATGTAGTGGGAATAATGAATTTGTGTCATTTGGGATACTAGTTTATAACTCTTGACCATAAGGTTAGCATTTGTTTTGGCCATTAGAAGATAGAGATAGGTTTATTAAGGTTATGTAAGGACTTTAGAGATTTACACTATAAGACATGTTGTTATTTTAAATCCATTTGGGATAGATAAAGTCAAAACAGTGAGACACTTAGTTAATATTGCAAAAGAACACATAGTTGTTATTGACTATTATTAGAAAAAGGCAGACAGATGGGTCTACCCCGCACTGTTGAGACCTTGAAGGTTTGAGAGTAGAGTGGGGAGGGTGGACCAGGAAATGAGCAAGGTAGGCTGTGAAATAAGAAAGGAGAGAAAGGGTTTAACATATATAAGCAGCACAGATACATTTTAAAGTAGATAAGTCACTTGACAGAGAATTGGAAAAGAATAGATATGAATGTACGCCCAAGGGAGAATTGGATATGCGGCGAATGAATGGGGCGTTTCCATATTATAATGTACTAAGTCATTATTTAGAGTAGGTAAGGTTGATACCTGGCCAGAGCCAGGTATCAAACGGGGGAGGGGTACATTGTGGTCTAGGATAGGATGGGGCCTATTGGAAAATAAACTAATGTAAAATTCAAAATTATAGCTAACAAATAGGTATAGAAGTTAAATATATAATCAGATAAAACAAATGAGAAACTGGTGGTTAACCAAATCTGTATGTCCAGGATTTTATGCGTTGCAGGTGAATTAAAGGAGAAGGTGATTCACTCGACCTGGGGGCATATCGCACTTGGAGGGTGAGACACACTGACACTGCCGAATGATCACAGAGTTAAGGAGAAGAACTGTTGCTAATAAAGCTCGGGGGTCAACTCCTTAATGAAAATTCCCTGACCCCGACCTTTCCTCACTGTGTACGTTCATAGAAGTGAAAGTGTTGTTTGACCTCTGGCTGATGATGTGTTCTTTGGGAGAGGGTGGGGTTTTACAGGACTGCTTGTAGTCCTGAGCTGTCTGATTAGGATACGATGGGGATGTTACCATCGCAGTATTGCCAGAACCACCACCAGTTCCAACGGACCAGGGTTCAGCCGGCCTCCTCCACCACTTCAAGACCAAGTCCCACGCCATCACCTAAGCTCTCCAATCTGGTACAGGTAATAAATGTAAAAGACATCTCAGATAGTGACCAATTGGGGACTTAAACTGAATATGAGGAAAGGGAGAATATGTGGTTGGCCTACAAAACAATAAATAGAAAGGACTGTGTCGTATGTGGACATGCCAGACCTATTCTGGCTGCTCACCCATTTGCCCTAAGTAATGTGGAAGGTTGGATGTGCATATTGGAAAGTTCAAGCCAAATTCAACCCGGTGTAAAACTCTGAGTCTTGTGTTCCCAGAAGTACCTCCCCAGAAGGTACCGTGGGGAGTTAAGGCATATGGAGGATGTTACAGCTGTATCACTGGTACAGGTAGGGGTGTGGACTATGGGAGGCTCCCTACTACAAACTGCATCACTAATGCCACTATTAACTAGAGGTGTTGCTGATGTATGGTGGATGTGTGGACCTGCCAGGCGGTTGACCCCATTTTGAAAGGAAATTGTCGTTGCTCATGTGTTTTGGCCAGTCTGATACCACCATTGCCTATTATTGAGGTTATAGCTAATCAACTTCTGGGAGCTGCACATGACACAGAGACTCGGTACCAACCCAGGAGACGGCAGAAACGTGACGCTCCTTGGTCCGAGGGTACAGATAACATGCACACCAACCTGTTGGGGGTCCCAATAGGGGTCCCCCCCGAATTCCAGACATTAAACAGGAATGATGGCCTGTGGCATCTTATGCCCATCATTGGCCCAGCTATTGTTGATGCTAAAACAAAAGGTCTGGATCAATTATATCTACTATAATTAATGATGATTTGTTAAACACACCCACAAAGGACTTACAGGGATGGCTGAACAATTGGATGCTACCTCTCAAACCAGTAGACACAATAGACTAACACTAGACATAAGTCTGGCCAACCAGGGAGGTGTATGTAACAAGATTGTAGAACAGTGTTGCACGTTTGTTCCTAACAATACTAGTCCGGATGGGAGCATTTCAAAAGCTCTGAGTGGGTTGGCAAGGTTATCAGTGGAGATGAAGGGTCTTGCAGGTGTGGAGGAGAGTGGACTGTTCCCCTGGCTGGGTGGTTGTTTTGGTAAGTACACTGCAATGATGATTACTGGATTTCTGACAATAGTTGTTGTTTTTCATTTCTGTATTGCCTGTATCATACCTTGTTTGAAGAAGTTTGTTACAGATGTGTAAGGGGCCTCTGGTATGATGCCGTTGCTTGATGCTCCAGTTGGAGAGGCTGATACGAAAACAAGCTTCCGCAGGAGAGTGGGCTGGCAGAGGAGGACCCTTGGTTTGCTGTAGTTGATGTTGTTGAATGAATAAAAAGTGATGTTTGTCCTCCCTGTTGTGAAGGTTTGAAGTTCCCGGGTGGCGACGAGCCCACCTGGTACAGGTTGTATAGAGGGATGGGCCTGAGGGTTTAACATATTCTCGTTTTTTTGGTTTACTAATGTGTGGTTGGCCACTCCAGGTGTAGTTATTGGAGTGGTCTCCTTTTTGGTCCTTGCTCATTTACGACTCAACTTACATTGATGCTATTGGTGTCCCTAGGGGGTGCCAGATGAATATAAACTGGTGGACCAAGTGACAGCTGGGTTTGAATCTTCTGTCTGTTGGTGGTGAACAGTTAGTAAAAATGTGGACAGAATTAACTACATTCATTTTAATGTCCAGAAACTGGGCAATTGGAATCAACAAGGCTTTGAGGCGGTCCATGGACAATTGGCAGCTACGTCCCTGATGGCATTTCAAAATAGAATCGCGGTTGATATGTTATTGGCTGAACGGGGGGGGGTCTGTGCAATGTTTGGTGAACAGTGTTGTACTTTAATTCCCAACAACACAGCTACGAATGGGAGTCTGACTGTAGCATTGGAGGGACTTCCTACCCTTAATGGTAAGATGAAACAGCATTCTGGAGTGGACACTTCTATGTGGGACTCATGGATGGATGCCTTTGGTAAATATAAGACGCTGGTTTCCTCCATCCTAGTATCAATTTCTGTTCTTGCGGCCATTCTTGTACTTTGTGGATGCTGTTGCATTCCATGTGCGCGCACGCTTGTTAGCCGTGTTATCACTGCCGCAATAGACCCTAATCAGGAAAGGGCCCAAATGTTCCCATTGCTTGATGATGGGGAAGCTGGACCTGTCTATCTATTTGAGGACTAAGAAACTTTTATGTCACGTCTCTTGTGAGACGTGAAGAGGGGGAATTACAAAATTTGTCCTCTGACAAATTTTATCCCATAGCTTTGTCTTTTTTACTTTTATGTCACGTCTCTTGTGAGACGTGAAGAGGGGGATTTGTAAGAAATTGTATAAGATACTGGTAACTTGTTTTAACCACTTCTCAACATAAGCTATTCTTGGCACAACATGCACCCATCCCCTCTACTTTGTCAGACCCACACACACATCCCCTCCCCCATGAATAGGGCCTGTGAAAACAAACGCACATGCAGGATGCCTTTGGATGTGAATAGGACAAAGAACTGTGTGAAAAGCCAATGGAATGTCGACATCAGGCCGAACAGGACTACCTACGACCCAGATCGACCAATCGGAAGGCCAGACGACAAGATCAACCTACTTTGCTTGTTGTCTATATAATCTGTATGTACTGCTTAGAGGGGTCTCTTCTCCGACGATTTCATAAGAATCTGACAGAAAGGGGCCGTGCACGTTTTTGCCTGATATCTTTACACTTTAATAAAACGGCCTTATAATAAAATTATCCACCTCGTCCTATGTCTCCACTTGGTCTCCTGTCTCCAGTAAACGTTTTA